>NC_059259.1:6093645-6096145 GCF_017591435.1 Portunus trituberculatus | reverse complement strand
ATATTAAAACTTACAAAATAATTACTTTGTTATTTTTTTTTTAATCTCTTCTTCCTATTTCAATCTTTTATTTTTCTTCTCTTTCTCTCTATCTCCATCTTCTCTCTGCTCTATTTCTTTCCATCATTCTTATCTCTCAATTCTTTCCTTTTTTTTCTCTCTTTCCTTTTCTATAATTATATCATTTTCATTTCTCTGTATTTCTCTTTTATTTCTACTTCTCCTTCTCTCTATCTCAATTCATTTCTACTCCTTCTCTTCTCTATCTCCTTCCTTCATTCTTATTTCTCTTCTCTCTCTTTCTTTTTCTCTATTTTCCTTCGTCTATTTGTGTTTTTTTTTCTTTTTCCTCCTTATTTCAATTTGAGTAGAGAAAGGTGGAGAAAGAGATGGAGAGATGGAAGAGGAGGAAAGGAAGGAGGGAAGGAAGGAAGGAAGGAAGGAAGGAAGGAAGGAAGGAAGGAAGGAAGGGGAGAGGGAACGGTCAATTTGTTAGTGGTTAATTGGGTCACGTAGAGAGAGAGAGAGAGAGAGAGAGAGAGAGAGAGAGAGAGAGAGAGTTAAATAAATTGATATGTTCACTGATTGATAAAAAATGAAATTAAATAAATGAAATAAAAATGAAATTAAAATGAAAGCTAACTCTCTCTCTCTCTCTCTCTCTCTCTCTCTCTCTCTCTCCCCCCGCTTTTTCTTCCTATTCTCTTAAGTTACCCATACAAAACCATTTTCTGTAACCATATAAGTGACCATTTTCTTTTAAATTTCAATGGGTAACTTAACTAAATTTCAATTATTCATTTATTTACGATTATATTCCTTATTCACATATTTCCCTAATTCATTCCCTTTTCTTCCTTCATTCCTTTGCATCACCACTTACTCCTTTTACCTATTTTCTCCTTTTTTCTTAATTTTTTTTACATATAATCTCTCTATTCCTCCTCCTCCTTCTCCTCCTCCTCCTTCTCCTCCTCCTCCTCCTCCTGCTCTTCTTCCTCTTCCTTCCTCACAAACTAATATACAAAAACCTATAAAATTAATAGGTCACGTGGCAACTTCTTACATGAGTCTCCAGATAGAAACGTTCACAGGAATACGAAACATTTTGAAACCACTTAGAAATCTGCGTCTCCATTATCTTTGAGGTGGTTGGCTGTACAATACAATGGGTGTGGAGGGAGGGGGGGGGAGGGGAGGATGAGGGTAGAGGGGTAAGAGGAGGGAGAGAGGGGAGGGGGTCGAGGTGGGACAGAAGGAGGGGTGAGGATAACAGGAGCCACACCCAAAATGCCCCGCCCACACACACACACACACACACACACACACACACACTACTACTACTACTACTACTACTATTACTACTACTACTACTACTACTACTACTACTTTTCTATCCCTCTGTTTCTCCTTCATCCTTCCTTCTCTTCCTTTCTTACTTATTTTGTCCTCCTCCTCCTCCTCCTCCTCCTCCTCCTCCTCCTCCTCCTCCTTCTCCTATTAATACTCCTACATCTACCATCAATCTCCACCTCTTCTTCTTCTTCACTCCTATTTTTTCCTCCTTTTATCTCTATTCCTTATTTTCTTTTCCTTCTCTTACTATTACAATGTAGGAAACACACACACACACACACACACACACACACACACACACACACACACACACACACACACACACGTAGTTTATTTTCTTCATTGCAAAGTGACAAACATGTTATAAAGAAGGGTGTTGTGAGGCTGGAAGACAAAAAAAACCTCATTATTCATCACAATTAATAAAAAAAACACAACGAAACAAGATTGTGAAATAAGTGGACAGTTTTGCGGATCACTTTCTTATTTTTACAAAGGTGGAACAAAAAACACGGTGCCCATCATCCACCCTTCCTTCAGTACTGGCACACATTTTTTACCTTGAGATTTGTGTACCATTAGACCATTTTTTTGACATTAGGAAGGGTCTATGGAAGTCAGAAGATTAATGGTCACAGTCTTCACTATTTTAATCCCTTCAGTACTGGGACACATTTTTTACCTTGAGATTTGTGTACCATTAGACCATTTTATTGACATTAGGAAGAGTGTATGGAGGTCAGAAGATTAATGGCCACAGTCTTCACTATTTTAATCCCCCACATGAGTTTCTGAATAAAATCCCTCATGCTTTTTCTTTTTTAGGGCATTTTAAGACAATTTGACACGTTTTTTTGGACATTTTAAGACAGTTTGGCTACGATAACACCCTTTTATTGACATTAGGAAGGGTGTATGGAGGTCAGAAGATTAATGGCCACAGTCTTCACTATTTCAATCCCCCGCATGAGTTTCTGAAGCTGTTTAAAATCACCAAATAGTCACCAGAATGAATATGGAAACACGCCATGCTACTGAAGGGGTTAGTGGATGAAACACAGTGACAGGGCCAAAAGGGGTCTATGCTCCCCTGTCTCAAGTGATGGGTTGGCTGCTTGGTGACTAGGTGCCCCTAAGGTAGTCT
>NC_059259.1:6078645-6083645 GCF_017591435.1 Portunus trituberculatus | reverse complement strand
AATAAGACAAAGTTAAGAGTGTTAGAGACCCCAAAGAGACAGCCAAAATGACGTTCCACCCAGCTGTGTTCAACCTAACAGTGGTGGACCCGTCTCTGTACCCAGGGCTGCACGGAGGACAGCACCCATTCTTCCAGGCACCACAACAGCCCCAAAACCCACACCTACCACCACACCTCCCCAATCGAGTCCCAGGAGCAGCCCCGGGACTCCCAAGCCAGCATCTAGAGGGAGGGGCTGAGGACACACATTTTCAGACCTTCGTCCACTCCCTCCCGTCTGAGCTCCAGGGCCCCATTGCCTTCAGAAATGACACGAGACAGGCTCCCTTCGCCAAGCCACGCCCTGTCATACCTCGCCTCGCTATTCCAGCCATCAGTAATTCTACCTTCGTGCAGTTACCTGTGAGTATATGTGTGTGTGTGTAAGGTGTGTGTGTGTGTGAGGGAAGGTGTTGGTGTGTATGTGTGTGTGTGTGTAGGGAAGGTGTGTGTCTGTGTGTGTGTGTGTGTGTGTAAGGGGAGGTGTTGGTGCGTGTGTGTGTGTGTGTGTGTGTGTGTGTGTGTGTGTGTGTGTGTGTGTGTGTGTGTGTGTGTGTGTGTGTGTTTCTCTTTCATTCTCTCAATTTTTTTTCATTTGTGTTTCTAAGAGAGTTATTGTTTTATTGTTCTGTTGTTGCTGTTGTTGTTGTTTTTTTATTATTGTCTTGTTGTTTGACACTGATTGATTGATTGTTGTTGTTGTTGTTGTTGTTGTTGTTGTTGTTGTTGTTCCTTTTTTATCTTTTTATCTTTTTCTTCTATGGTTTATTATTGTTTCCTTGTTGTTGTTGTTGTTGTTGTTGTTGTTGTTGTTGTTGTTGTTGTTGTTTTATCATTATTTTCTTTCACTTTTCATTCTTTTTCTTTCCTTGTCATTTTTTTTTCATTTTTCGTCTTAATTTTTTTCATATTTTTCCATTTATTCATTTACATTTCTTTCTTATTTATCTATTTATCTATTTATTTATTCATTTTCTTATGTATGTATGTTATCACTCTTTCTATCTACCATCTTTATCTATTTTCTTTTATTTCTTTATTTAATTTATTCTTTATTTTTCCATCATTTCCTTTCTTTATTCTTTCGTATGTTTTGTTTCCAGTCTTTCTCTCTTTTTTGCTTTATTTCTCTCTATTTCTCTTCTTATTTCCTTTTTATCTCCTATTTTTTATTCCTTTTCTTTCTTTGTCTTTATTATTTTGTTATTGTTTCCATTTTCTTTTACTTCATTTCCTTTTCTTTTCTTTTTTTTTCTTATTTTTTCGTAATTCGCCACAAATTATTATCATTTTTTTCTTGTTTCATTCTTTGTCTTATTCTGTTTCATTATTTCTATTCAATTTTGTTCTTTTCTCTCTCTCTCTCTCTCTCTCTCTCTCTCTCTCTCTCTCTCTCTCTCTTACTTTCATGCTTCCAGATGATCCACTCTTCTCCTTCTCCTCCTCCTCCTCCTCCTCCTCCTCCTCCTCCTCCCTTCCTCTTCTCCTTTATCTCCACTCTTCCAAAACGTTCCTTCTGCCACACCTCCTCTTCCTTCCTCCTCCTCCTCCTCCTCCTCCTTTAGTGCCTTGTCTCTCCTCAGCATCATTATCACCTTTTTCTTTGTCTTCTTTTTTTATTTCTTCCTCTCCTCCTCTTCTTCCTCTCTTTATCTCTTCCTCCTCCTCCTCCTCCTCCTCCTCCTCCTCCTCCTCCTCTTCCTCTTCCTCCTATTTCCTTTCACGGTCTTGTTTCTCATGGCTTTCATTATCATCACAATTTTCTTTCTTCTTCTTCCTCTTCCTCCTCCTCCTCCTCCTCCTCCTCCTCCTCCTCCTCCTCCTCCTCCTCCTCCTCCTCCTCCTCCTCCTCCTCCTCCTCCCAATCAGTACCTTGGTGCCGTAACAACTGACCTATATCTCAAGATTAATGCATCCGTGACCTGTATATGAGAGAGAGAGAGAGAGAGAGAGAGAGAGAGAGAGAGAGAGAGAGAGAGAGAGAGAGAGAGAGAGAGAGAGAGAGAGAGAGAGAGAAATTTATACACAGACCACATGGATATTTAAACAGACAAACAGATAGATAGAAAGACACATAGACATATACACACAAACAGACAGACATACCGACAACATAAAAACTACTACTACTACTACTACTACTACTACTACTACTACAAACACACACTTACACTAACCATACTAAACAAGACAGGGGCAAATAGACAGACAAACAGACCAACGAAGGGAAACCACAGTGAATTAATCAAGTGAGGGACGAAAGAGACAGAGTGACAAGCCGTGGGAAAGTCACGTCACGTATAAGAGAACGTGACATAAACAGGAGGGGAAGAAAAATGACCAGGCTGGGAAGGAAATGATTGGAGAGTGACTCTGTTTGTTTTTTGATGTTTTTGAGATATTTACACAAGTTATCTCTGCAGTTTATAAGGAGGTCTAACAAACAGTAGCTAATTGTGCCGGGAAAAAGGTGGAGAAAGGTGCCACAACAGCCCAGAGGTACTAAAAAGGAAAGATAAGGTAAATAAAGGCAGTATAGACTCACATATACAAAAGTGAAAGGAAAAATGAAAACAAAAATACAAGACTCTACGACCAGGAAACACGTGGACAAAGGCGCCACAACAGCCCAGAGGTACTAAAAGGAAAAAGAATGTAAATAAATACTCAAAATATGAAGGATTATAAGCTTTTATTTTCATTTGATATTGTGTGCTAATTCATTTTTGCCAATAAACTAAGTGTGTTTTCAGAACTAAGAAGGGGGATGAAAATTGGATTAAGTTAGGTTGGGTTGGGTTGGGTTAGGTTGAGTTGGGTTGTGTTGGGTTAGGTTGGGGTGGGTTGGGTTGGGTTAGGTTGGGGTGAGTTTGGTTTGGTTTGGTTAGGTTGGGTAGGGTTGGATTGGGTTTAGTTAAAGATCTGATCGTGGGATTGAATTAAAGTGGTTTTTTTTTTATACCATGTGTTTGTAACGTTAAAAGTTGAAAATGATGTTTGTTTCTTATTATTTCATTGTTTCGTGTTTATTTCACTTTTTTTCTTGATATCTATAGGCGAGATTCATTTGTTTTTTTTATCAAAGATGTCACTGTGAGATTTATTTGTCAAGAAATTAAAATACCCGTCAATTAATATTTCTCTACTGTTTTTTCCTTTTTTTTTCATTCTTTTCCTTGATATTTATAGACAAGATTCATTTGTTTTTATTGAAGATGTCACTGTGAGATTAAATTAAGATATTTCATGTTAAAAATCATACAATTTCCACCTCTACTAATCCCTATCTTTTCTCTTTCCTTTTCTTTACAATGATAAACAAGATTCCTTTGTTTATATTACTGTAAGATTAAGTTAAGATAGTATTTGTGTAGAAGTCAAAATCCTTATCTACGTATTACATGTTCTACTATTGAAAAAGTAAGGAGAAAGGGAAAAAGGGCCTGAAAATAGAGATAGAGATAGAATAAGGATGTGAAACGGTAGAGAAAGAAAAAGAGTTTGAAAAGGATCATGTCACTGGGAAATGAGATCAGAGGAGTTTAAAATTCATGATTATTACTTCGTTCTCAACTGTTTCCTATCTTTTCTCTCTCTTTTTTCTTTACATTGATAGGCAAGATTACTCTGTTCATATTCAACATGTCACTGTCAGATTAAACTAAGAAGACATTTGTGTAGAAGTGAAATTTTATATCTATTGGTTATTTCTCTACTGTTTCCTATCTTTTTATCTCCATTTTCTTTACATTGATAAGCAAGATTAGTTTGATTTTATAGAAGATGTCACTGTCAGGTTAAATCAAGAGGACATTTGTGTAGAAGCGAAAATTCATATCTATTACAACTTTCACCGCTACTCCTTATTTTTTTTCTCTCTTTTTTTCTTTGCATCAATAGACAAGATCACTTTATTTGTATTGAACGTGTCACTATGAGATTAAATTAAGATATATCTGTGTAGAAGTGAAAATCCATATTCATTACGTATTTCTTTCTCTATTTCCTCTCTTTTCTCTCTCTTTTTTTTTCTTTACATTGATAGGTAAGATAAATTTATTTCTATTGAAGTTGTCATTGTGAGATTAACCCTCTCAGTACCAGGAAGTGTTTTCATATTCACTCTGCTTACTATTTGATGATTTTAGACAGATTCAGAAACTCATGTGGGGGATTAGAATACTAAAGACTTTGAACCATTAATCTTCTGACCTCCATAGAGCCTTCCTAATGTCAGTAAAATGGTCTAAAATAGCTTAATATCGTTCATTATGTTGGCTATTTGGTGATTTTAGACAGCTTCAGAAACTCATGTAGGGGATTACAATAGTGAAGACTTTGAACCATTAATCTTCTGACCTCTATAGAGCCTTCCTAATGTCAATAAAACGGTCTAATGGTACACAAGTCTCAAGGTAAAAATGTGCTCCAGTACTAAAGGCGTTAAAATAATGAAGACTAGCCATTAATCTTCTGACCTCCATAGACCCTTGCTAATGTCAACAAAACGGTCTAATGGTACACAAATCTCAAGGTAAAAATATTTCCCAGTACTAAAGGCGTTAAAATAATGAAGACTAGCCATTAATCTTCTGACCTCCATAGACCCTTGCTAATGTCAATAAAACGGTCTAATCGTACCCAAAACAATAAATTAATCAGGTGAAGGAGGAGAGAGACACCGAAACGAACAAGGCGTGGGAAAATGACTTAGAGTAAAAATGCGTCCCAGTACTGAAGGGGTTGAGTTTAGGTGATGTTTGTGAAGCTAATAATCACATCAGTAATTTCTCTCTCTACTATTTCGAGTCAACTTTAATAAATTTTCTTTCTATTAGGTAATTTCGTAGAGATTCCCAATTTCTCTGGCACTGAAAGGGTTAAGGATAGATAAACAGATGAATAATGAGGTGATAAGGAGGAGAAAAAGGAAATAAAGTAAGGAAGGAGTGTAGGAAG
>NC_059259.1:6058645-6066145 GCF_017591435.1 Portunus trituberculatus | reverse complement strand
AACACAGAGATTAAATAAATTTGTCCCCCTTAAAAATTTGATAAAAATGTCTCGTTTTCTATGAATATTCCTCGACTAACTCTTACTGCTACTCTTACTGCTGCTGCTGCTACTACTACTACTACTACTACTACTACTACTACTACTACTACTACTACTACTACTACTACTACTACTACTACTACTACTACTACTACATATACATATACATATACATACTATACATATAAAAGAAAAACTCTCTCTCTCTCTCTCTCTCTCTCTCTCTCTCTCTCTCTCTCTCTCTCTCTCTCTCTCTCTCTCTCTCGTTAACGTCCACACAATGAGGGTGTTCCTGTCATTACACTCAATGCTACCTGTAAATCCGCGTCCACTCATCACACACACGCACACACACACACACACACACACACACACACACACACACACAATCGAGAGGCCTGGGTTCGAGTCCCGGCGCGGCGAGGCAAATGGGCAAGCCTCTTAATGTGTGGGGTTGTGTTCACCTAGCAGTCAATAGGTCTTATTTCCTCTTATAGTACTCTCTCTCTCTCTCTCTCTCTCTCTCTCTCTCTCTCTCTCTCTCTCTCTCTCTCTCTCTCTCTCTCTCTCTTGAACACCTTTATTCATTTATTTATCTATTTATCGAGTTATTCAGTATATCAATTAATTACCACATGGATAGGTAGATGGATAAATGTGGATAGGTGAGTGTGATGGATGTGAATGTGTGGGTATTTGTGTGGGTGAGTGGGTAAGTGGATTAATAGATGGGTTTATTGGTGTGTGGGTGGGTATTTTTGTGGGTGGATAGATGATTAAGTGGATAAGTGGATGAATTTGTGGGTTATATTAGTGTGTGTGTGTGGATATTTGTGTGGGTGAGTGGATAGGTGGATCAGTAGGTGAGTTTATTGGTGTATGTGTGGATATTTGAAAGTGTGGATAGATAATTGAGCAAGTAAGTGGATAAAATTGTGGGTATGATTGAATGTGTGTGTGAGTGAGTGAGTGTGTGTGTTTATTGGTGTCTGTGTGGGTATTTGTAAGGGTGGATGGATGGGTGAGTGGATAAATCGTTGAGTGTGCGGGTGAGGGCAAAATTTAGTTTATGAGGTTGGTGGATGAGGTATGTGGATGAGGTGGGTGGATGAGGTATGTGGATGAGGTGTGGGTGGATGAGTGGATGAGTGAGGCGTGTGGGTGGATGGGTATGAATGAGTTTACCTTTGTGCCTTTCTCGAGATCTTTTCAAACTTGTCAAAAGGAAGAAAAAAAAAAACTGAAAACACTTAAGAAACATCTAATTATATCATTAATCTACTAATTTATCAGCAAAAAAACACCTTTTAAAAAACCACATTTCTTCTTCCTCACACCCGTATTCTGTCCAGCCTTCTAATACAAGAGTTAACCAGTACTCTCAATCATTCATACCTTTCACTAGTAGACTCTGGAACTCCCTGCCTGCTTCTGTATTTCCATCTCTCTACGACTTGACTTCATTTAAGAGGGACGTGTCCAGACATTTATACCTAAATTTTGACTAACTCTTTTGATGGAGACTACAGTTCAAGTGGGCCTTTATACTAACCTAAGACTCATTTTTCTTGCCCTTAGTAGTTCATTCTCTTACGTAAAATAAAACAATAACATCAATTACACCAAAAACACCCTTGAAAACCCCAATAATTTTCACGAGAACCCGTCGCGTGGCTTGGATCCTGAAACACTCCTGGAAACCCCAATAACTTTATCTGAATCCTGTTACGCGGAGGTGTGGGAGGATGCAGCCTGCCATTATCCGGTGCAGGAGTGAAGGATGTGTGGCTCAGGGATCGGGAAGCAGGAGTCGATCTTGCTGGTGAAGGATTTAATAGGGTGGTGATAATGACAGTAGGAGTGACGTAAAGGGTTTGGTGGTGGTGGTGGTGGTGGTGGTTTTGTAGTAGTGGTAGTGGTAGTGCTAGTAGTGGTAGTAGTAGTAGTAATAGTAGTAGCAGCAGTAGTGGTGGTAGTAAAAGTGAGATATTGATGATTGTAATGACAACAATAATAATAATAATAATAATAATAATAATAATAATAATAATAATAATAATAATAGTCTTATGAAACCTGTTCTTTCTTTCTCTCTCTGTCTCTGTCACCGTCTCTCTCTCTCTCTCTCTCTCTCTCTCTCTCTCTCTCTCTCTCTCTCTACACCGGTGCAGTACGTGTTAAGAGGGAGGAGGAGGAGGAGGAGGAGGAGGAGGATGGGAGAGAATCCGGCTTCTTGCGGGGGGTCGTGATGGAGGAGGAGGAGGAGGAGGAGGAGGACTTATGATTGAAGGGGGGGGGCGTTCAAGGAATTCTTAGTAGCATTGTTAAGTTTTTTGCGTATATGATTTTTCTCTCTTTTTTTTTTCTCGTTCTCTTTTGTTTGATTTATATGTCACTTATTTGTTATTGTCGTGTGTGTGTGTGTGTGTGTGTGTGTGTGTGTGTGTGTGTGTGTGTGTGGCCAATTCGTTTTAATTTTTTTTAAGCTATTTTCTTATTTTCTTTATTTTGAGTTTCGGTTTTTTTTTTTACTTTACTTTATTTTTCTTTTATGACTTTTTTTTTTGGGTGTCTTTTATTGTATTTTTTTCATATTTTTACTCATTTTTGCCATATGTCAATTTTATATAGACTTGCTCATTTATTCTGTATATTTTAACGTGTTTTAATACTTCTATACATGTTTTTTGACAATTTTCTATTCATACACCTTTTTTATTTTATCTACGAGTACATGTTTTTTTTTTTATTTTCTATTCATACACCACTTCTTCACAATACACCTTTTTTTTAATATATACACGTTTTTTGACAAATTTATATTCATACACCACTTTTTCACATATACACCTTTTTTATGTGAGAGTGAAAGGCTGATCAAAGGCACCATAGCACGATAAAAAGGCCCACTTACTTGCCAGACCCCTTGCAGATCTGAGAGTTAGCCACGACAACAAATAAATGTCTTGAAACCTCCATCTTAACTCCTTAAGTACCATAACACGTTTCTCTATTTATTTTGGTGACTATTTGGTGATTTCATACAGCTTCAGAAACTCATGTGGGGGATTAAATTAGTGAAGACTGTGGTTATTAATCTCCTGACCTCCATAGACCCTTCCTAATGTCAATAAAATGGTGTAATTGTTTCTAAATTATCTTAAAATGCCCCAAAAACCATGCCAAACTATCTTAAAATGCCCTAAAAAAACATGAATCTCTTCCTTCATTCTGGTGACTATTTGGTGATTTGATACAGCTTCAGAAACTCATGTGGGGGATTAAAATAGTGAAGACTGTGGTTATTAATCTTCTGACCTCCATAGACTCTTCCTAATGTCAATAAAATGGTCTAATCTTATACAAACCTCACGGTATAAATGTTTCTTTCTATTAACTTATTAATTTTCTTTCATACTAACATATTCTTACACCAAATCTACAAAATTCCTTCACATAATCAACACTTTCCCATTTTCTTCCTCTAAAGTCACGTGCGAGGACAATCTTAAGTAATTTGTTTTGTTAAGTTATTTCTATTAACATTCGGTTTTTTACATACTAATATTTTTACACCAAATCTACAAAATTTCCTCACATAATCAACACTTTCCCATTTTCCCTTTAAAGTTTACGTGGGTACAGTATAAACCAATTTTCCTACAATTTTACGTGGGGACAGTATAAACCCATTTTCTTACAATTTTACGTGGGGACAGTATAAACCCATTTTCCTACAATTTTACGTGGGACAGTATAAACCCATTTTCTTACAATTTTACGTGGGGACAGTATAAACCCATTTTCCTACAATTTTACGTGGGGACAGTATAAACCCATTTTCTTACAATTTTACGTGGGGACAGTATAAACCCATTTTCCTACAATTTTACGTGGGGACAGTATAAACCCATTTTCCTACAATTTTACGTGGGGACAGTATAAACCCATTTTCCTACAATTTTACGTGGGGACAGTATAAACCCATTTTCCTACAATTTTACGTGGGGACAGTATAAACCCATTTTCCTACAATTTTACGTGGGGACAGTATAAACCCATTTTCCTACAATTTTACGTGGGGACAGTATAAACCCATTTTCCTACAATTTTACGTGGGGACAGTATAAACCCATTTTCCTACAATTTTACGTGGGGACAGTATAAACCCATTTTCCCTTTAAAGTTTACGTGGGGACAGTATAAACCCATTTTCTTACAATTTTACGTGGGGACAGTATAAACCCATTTTACTACAATTTTACGTGGGGACAGTATAAACCCATTTTCCTATAATATTACGTGGGGACAGTATAAACCCATTTTCCTACAATTTTACGTGGGTGCAGTATAAACCCATTTTCCTACAATTTTACGTGGGTGCAGTATAAACCCATTTTACTACAATTTTACGTGGGTGCAGTATAAACCCATTTTCCTACAATTTTAATCTTACTGTCTTATTCATTTATTAATTTTTTTTCATAGTGACATATTTTCGACACCAAATCCTCAAATCTTGACTTAATCCCGTCACAATCACCACTTTTCGTTTTCCTTTCAATAAACATAAAAAAAAAAAAATCCTTCTGTACCATGACGCGTTTGCATATTCGTTCGGTTTTACTAATAAAAAAATAAACTAAAAATAAAATAAAAGAATAAAATTAATAAGAAAAAGATATGTAAAAATGGATGAGGATACAAAAAGCATTCAATCCCGCATGAAAAATTGAAAAAAAAGAATGAATAATGAAAAAAATTGGAAACACAAGATAAAATGAGAAAATAATTCAATAAAATGATCTAATACAGAAAACTCATGGTAGAAATGCGTCCCAGTACTGAAGGGGTTAAAGTCACACGTGGAGGACAGTACAGCAGGTATTTCTTTCCTTAATAATAATAATAAGAGTAATAATAATAATAATAATAATAATAGTAATAATAGTGCCTACATACACACGTACATACATTGATACATCTATAAGGTCATTTTACTCTCGTCAACAAATATATATAAAAAAAAAACCGATTTATTTTAAGTTCGTAGGAAAATATTTAAGAGTTCCGGTTTGCTTCAAAAACACAACACTGAGAATAATAATAATAATAATAATAGTAATAATAGTGCCTACATACACACGTACATACATTGATACATCTATAAGGTCATTTTACTCTCGTCAACAAATATATATATAAAAAAAACCGATTTATTTTAAGTTCGTAGGAAAATTTTTAAGAGTTCCGGTTTGCTTCAAAAACACAACACTGAGAATTTCCAAAGTTTTCATTCTGATTTTTATTTCTATTTTTTTTATTTTCTAGGTATTATTATTATTATTATTATTTTGAGAGATTTCCCAGTAAATATTTTGAAGTGTCTGGTAATTGCAGTGAGTTTTTGTTTATTTGTGATATATTAGGAAGGTTTACTGTGTGTGTGTGTGTGTGTGTGTGTGTGTGTGTGTGTGTGTGTTTATTCATATTCATTATTTACTTCTTTATCTACTGAAGCAAAAGTGAAGAAATAGAGGAGGAGGAGGAGGAGGAGGAGGAGGAGGAGGAGGAGGAGGAGGTGGAGGTGGTGATGATGATGATGATGATGATGATGATGAGGAGGAGGAGGAGGAGAAGGAGAAAGAAGAGGATGAGAACGATGATGATGAGGAAAAAGAAGAAATGAGGATGAGGAGAAGGAGGAGGAGGAAGAAGGAACAGGAGGAGGAGGAGGAGGAGGAGGAGGAGGAGGAGGAGGAGGAGGAAAAACAGGAGGAAGAGGAGAAGAAAGATGGAAATTCTAACACATGAAATAAGATGAAGACAGACAATGGTTAGCTAGACAGATAGATAGATTGATAAGACAGATAGACAGATTGATAAGACAGACAGACAGACAGGTTAACAAAAGAGATAAACAGGTAATAGACAGGTAGACAAGTAGATAAATAGACAGATAAAATAAAAATCATATGTAAAATAACAACTATACATAGGTAGCTTTAATTCAACAGTGCTAAAGTTAACCCCTTCAGTACCAGGGCGCATTTTCTTATCCATTCTGGTTAATATTTGGTGATTTTATACACCTTCAGAAACTTAAGTATGGATTAAAATAGTGAAGACTCTGGCAATTAATCTTTTGACATCCACAGACCCTTCCTAATGCAAATAAATTGGTCTAATCATACCCAAAAAATCAAGGTAAAAATGCCTCTCAGTAATGAAGGGGTTAATTAAGACAGGTAACAGACCATGAACAGACAGGTAGGTTAAAATTGTCTGTCTGTCTGTTTCTCGTAAAGCTCAGGTGTGGTAGAGGCAACACGTAAAGACAAGCAGGTGTAATCAAGATCCACACAGGTAAATTTAAGGTGTAAATTTTAACAGGTAAAGAAGGAATACGTAAATAAAAGGTACAATTAGGAATACAGGTAGGAAAATAATAAGTGAAATAAAGCAACAGGTAAGACAAGCACAGGTAAACAGTAAGGTGTGAAGGAGACAGGTAAGACAGTCACAGGTAAAGACAGGTACTCAAACAGGTAATACAGGTAAACACAAGTAAAATTCCGACACACAGGAACAGGTGAAGCTCAGGTGTGTGATAGATAGATAGATAGATAGATAGATAGATAGATAGAGAGAATTAAAATAACAGGAAAACTCCAAAGATTAGAGAATGAAAAGAGGAAATAGTGAAAAGATAGGAAAAGAGACAAAGAAAATAGGAAAAAGGAAAATAGAAAAACCCAGTCGAAGGAATAATAGAAAATGCAACTTCACAAGACATGAATAAATTAGAGAGAGAAAAAAAAAGAAAGGAAATGAAGAGGAAAAGAAATTGAATAAAAAAAAGTTGAAACAGATAACGATAATAACAACAAATGCAAAACACAAACAAACACGCACAGAAAAATATAAAAGAAAATGCCACTTCACAAAATAAAAAAAAAAAAATAATAAAAATAATGAAAAAAACAACAGCAATAAAAAAAAGAACAAGAATAAATACGAATAAAAAAAAAAACACCAGAAAAATAAAAATAATAGAAAACAAAACAAAAACTAAATAAAAAAGAACAAGAGAGAGAGAGAGAGAGAGAGAGAGAGAGAGAGAGAGAGAGAGAGAGAGAGAGAAAACGAATAAAAATATCACAGTTAACATTAATAGAAGGCAATGATAGTGGTGGTGGTGGTGGTGGAGCAGGTGTACGGGACAGGTAAGGCAGCGGTGGAAGAGGGAGGGGTAGGGAGAGGAGGGGGGAGGGGAAATGGCAGTGGCAGTGGTGGTGGTGGTGGTGGTGGTGGTGGTTCTTGCGCGTGTGTGTGTCAGTTCTTCTCGTGATCTTGCGGTGAACGGAGCTTTGGTATCACTGTTCTCGTGCGCGCGCGTGTGTGTGTGTCTGTCTGTGTGTCTGTGCGTCCATTTTTACGTGCAAGTGCGTATATGTG
>NC_059259.1:6046145-6053645 GCF_017591435.1 Portunus trituberculatus | reverse complement strand
CTCAATTAACACCAGAACACACACACCACTAACACCACTAGGAAAATGCTCATAAACTCTCTGTCCCTCTCAATTAACACCAGAACACACACACCACTAACACCACTAGGAAAATGCTCATAAACTCTCTGTCCCTCTCAATTAACACCAGAACACACACACCACTAACACCACTAGGAAAAATGCTCATAAACTCTCTGTCCCTCTCAATTAACACCAGAACACACACACCACTAACACCACTAGGAAAAATGCTCATAAACTCTCTGTCCTTCTCAATTAACACCAGAACAAACACCACTAACACCACTAGGAAAAATGCTCATAAACTCTCTGTTCCTCTCAATTAACACCAGAACACACACCCACTAACACCACTAGGAAAAATGCTCATAAATGTCTCTTTTCCTCTCAATTAACACCAGAACACACACACCACTAACACCACTAGGAAAAATGCTCATAAACTCTCTGTTCCTGAATTAACACCAGAACACACACACCACTAACACCACTGAAAAAATGCTCATAAACTCTCTGTTCCTCAATTAACACCAGAACACACACACCCACTAACACCACTGAAAAAAATGCTCATAAACTCTCTGTCCCTCTCAATTAACACCAGAACACACACACCACTAACACCACTAGGAAAAATGCTCATAAACTCTCTGTCCTCTCAATTAACACCAGAACACACACAACCACTAACACCACTAGGAAAAATGCTCATAAACTCTCTGTTCCTGAATTAACACCAGCACACACACACCACTAACACCACTAGGAAAAATGCTCATAAACTCTCTGTCCCTCTCAATTAACACCAGCACACACACACCACTAACACCACTAGGAAAAATGCTCATAAACTCTCTGTTCCTGAATTAACACCAGCACACACACAATTAATCCTCTTTTTTTTATTTATTTATTTTTTTTAAGAAGGATGAAGAGAAGGAAGCTATCTAAGAGGTGAAAAAATAGCAGTAGAAAAAAATAGGATGAGTGCTTGACCATTAACACCAGTAGGATAAATGGTCATAAATTCTCTCTGTCCTTCTCAAATAACGAAAGAACAGTGTAACAAAGGTAGTAGATAGTAATGAACGAAGCATACAGTGAAGGAAACTTAAATAGGGGTAAAAAATAATATATATACTCACTCCTTCCTGTAGAAAATTCATCTTGGGGTTCTGAAAATAAGGAAAAAAATTAATTAGAGACGTAAATGATAAGAATTTTTTCAGTTTCCCATAAAATTAATTGAAGTTATAGAAAATGGGATTATAATTTTTTTTTTTTTAGTTTATTTATTTATTTATGTGTTAATTCTATGGTGTTTTTCTTTGTTTAATTGTTTGTTTGTTAGTTTTTTTTCTCTATTTCTTTCATAATAGTCTGGATATTATTGTTTTCTTTATTATTTTTTTTATTTTTTTTTATTTTCTTCAATCTTTTTCTTTGTCTTCATCTTAATATCTTTTCTTTCATTTTCTTCCTTTTCTTTTCCTTTGTTTTGTTAGTTTTCTTTATTTCTTTCATTATATTCTTCATTTATCATTATTTTCTTTCTTCTTCTTCTTCTTCTTCTTCTTGTTCTTCTTCTTCTTATTATTATTATTCTCTTCATTCTATTCAATTTTTCTTCTTTTTTTTTCTTCTTCTTCTTCTTCTTCTTCTTCTTCTTCTTCTTCTTCTTCTTCTTCTTCTTTTCATTTCTTTCTTTCTATTCTTTACATCTACAATTTTCACTCTTGTTTTATTGCTTATTGTTTTGTTTGTCTTCTTTTTTCCATCTTTCATCTAATTCCTTTGTTTCCTTCTATTTATCAACCTTTTTCCTATTTCCCTTCTTTATTTTCCTTTCCTTCTTTCCTGTCAGTTTATCACGTTCTTCTTATTCTTCTTATTCCATTTTCGTATTTCCTTTGTTCTCTTTGTTTCTTTGCATTTCCTTCTCTTCTCTTCTTCTTTTTCCATTTTTCTCTTCTTTTTTTTCTTGTCTTTCTTTCTTTTTTATTTTTCTTCCTATTCCTTATTCGTTATTCTATTTTTTCTTTACATCTTTTCCTTTTTCTTGTTTTTTTTTTCTTATTCTTCTTGTTTTCCTTCCCATTCACCATTTTCGTTCTATATTTTCCTTATTCTAGCTTTTATTTGCATATTTTCCTTTTCTATTTCGCAGTTTTTTACAAATTTTTCTTCTTCCTTCTTTCTTATTTCCTTATTTCGTTTGATTATTCTTCTTTCCTTCTCTCTCTTTTTCCTCTATTTATTCATTTTTTTCATATTTTCTTCTCCTCTTTCTCATTTCCTTATTTCGTCTTATCATTATTATTCTTCTCTCCTTGTCTATTTCCTCTATTTATTCATTTCTTCTCTCTCCTCCTTCCTTATTCTATCCCTTTTTCTTCGTCCTTCCTTTCCTCTCCCTTCTTTTATTACTTTTTCTCTATCCTCTCCTTCGCTTTCTTCATTTTTCTCTTTATTATCGACCTTTATTCCATTATTCCTTCGTTTATTTGCATTTTCTTCTCTTATTTTTTATCCAATTTTTTGCATTGTTAAGTAAATTGTCCTTCCTGTTTGTCCTTCACTTGTCACTGATCATGAGAGAGAGAGAGAGAGAGAGAGAGAGAGAGAGAGAGAGAGAGAGAGAGAGAGAGAGAGAGAGAGAAAGTGTGTGTGTATTTACATTTTTCATCCTGTATCTGTCTGTCTGTCTGTCTGTCTGTCTGTCTGTCTCTATTCTTCTTCTCCTTTTTTTTTTTTCTTCTTCTTCTTCTTCTTATTATTATTATTATTATTATTATTATTATTATTTTTTGTTTGTTTTATTTTTTTTGTTTGTCTATTTTTTTTATTTTCTTTCGCTTCTGTCTTTTTTTTTTGTCTTTGTTTCTTCCTTTGTTTAGTTTTTGTTTCTTTGTTACGTGTTGCTCTCTCTCTCTCTCTCTCTCTCTCTCTCTCTCTCTCTCTCTCTCTCTCTCTCTCTCTCTCTCTCTCTCTCTCTCTCTCTCTCTCTCTCTCTCTCTTGTTTTTCGATTATATTCTCTTTCTTTGTACGTATTTTCGGTGTGTGACTCTCTCTCTCTCTCTCTCTCTCTCTCTCTCTCTCTCTCTCTCTCTCTCTCTCTCTCTCTCTCTCTCTCTCTCTCTCTCACCTTTTATGTGGTACATGTTGCACCATCACCAAGCCAACTTCTCCTCCTCCTCCTCCTCCTCCTCCTCCAGCTCCTCCTTTCCTGTTCCTCCTCCTTCCTCCTCGTTTTTCCTCCTCCTCCTCCTCTCTCTCTCTCTCTCTCTCTCTCTCTCTCTCTCTCTCTCTCTCTCTCTCTCTCTCTCTCTCTCTCTCTCTCTCTCTCTCTCTCTAATATAGAAGAATCAAGATAGATAAGAAGACAAGCAGAGAGAGAGAGAGAGAGAGAGAGAGAGAGAGAGAGAGAGAGAGAGAGAGAGAGAGAGAGAGAGAGAAAGTTCAAAGTTCATTTTAGTTCAGTTCAAAAGTTCAATAAAAATTTTTTTTATAGTTTTTTTTTCGTTTTCTTTCTTCCTTTCTCTTTTTTTCATCTTCTATTTATCTTTTATTTATCTTCTTCTTCTTCTTCTTCTTCTTCTTCTTCTTTTTCTTCTTCTTCTTTTGCTTCTTCTTCTTTATCTATGTCCTCTTCTTTCTTGTTTTCTTCTTCTTCTTCTTCTTCTTCTTTTTCTTCTTCTTCTTCTTCTTCTTCTATCTATGTCTTCTTCTTCTTCTTCTTCTTCTTCTTCTTCTTCTTCTTCTTCTTCTTCTTCTTCTTCTTCTTCTTCTTCTTCTTCTCCTTTCTTTATTCTTTCTTCATTTTCCTCCCCTTCTCTTCACATTTTATTATTATTCTTTGTTTTATTTCATTATTTTCTTTTTCTTTTCTTTTCTCATCATTTTCTTTCATTTTCATTTCCATTCTCTTTCAGTTTTCTTCCTTTTACTTATTTTTATCAATTTTCTTCTTATTCCCTTAAACGAGAGAGAGAGAGAGAGAGAGAGAGAGAGAGAGAGAGAGAGAGAGGTTAACGAATTCTTTGTCAATACTGCAGAGGAAGAGTAGGAAGAGGAGGAGGAGGAGGAGGAGTAGGAAGAAGAGTAGGAGGAGGAGGAGGAGGAGGAGGAGGAGGAGGAGGAGGAGGAGGAGGAGGAGGAGGAGGAAGAAGAAGAAGAGGAGGAGGAGGAGCATTAGATCACCTATTTGTTGGTTATGGTAATGCTCCGGGGCGTGTGAGTCACTTTGCAGGGAGTGGTGCCTTGTCCTCTCTCTCTCTCTCTCTCTCTCTCTCTCTCTCTCTCTCTCTCTCTCTCTCTCTCTCTCTTGCTCCATCGTCACAAAAACTCGTCTCAATACAACACATGTTCGAGAAATTACTTATCAGTGGTCACAACTCCTCCTCCTCCTCCTCCTCCTCCTCCTCCTCCTCCTCCTCCTCCTCTTCTTTCTTCTATTTCCCTTCCTTCCTTTTACTCATGCACCTCTCTCTCTCTCTCTCTCTCTCTCTCTCTCTTCTCCTGCACGTATAAATAAGGTAAAACTAAAAATAACTGCAATTTTGGCCTTTTTATAGAAACAATACGAAGAATAAATAAAAAATAATGAAAACAAATGAAAAAAAAAAAGCTACCCAGGGATCAAGTTCCATTTTCTCTACCGTGTCGTGCGGGGTGAACGTTAAAGAGAGAGAGAGAGAAAAAAAACACACCGTAACCTTTAATTCAACCAAGTACTCTAAAAAAAACAACAACGAATAATTGGGAAAAACAAAAAATAAACAAGTCATCCATTAAATAACAAACATTTTCTCCCGCGAGTCGTGATGAGAGAAAATGAAATACTATTAAGGGGGACCACAAAAAACTCGACTTGTATATATGACCCCTATTTGTAGTATTTCCCATGGTTCTTGAGGTGACGCCCTTTGACCCCCTGGCTACGATCTGGCCCCTGTACTGCCCAAACCTGTTCGTGTGGAGTTAAATACTATCTCCTTCACGCCTTCCTGCCACTTTTTTCTCCCGTAACTTCATTCTTGAGCGAAGAGAAAGAGAGGAGAGAGAGAAAAAAAACAATAATTTGAAGGCCTTTCCTCTTGTTGCTAGGAAGGAGAGAGGAAGGAAGTAAATGATAGTGATTGATAAATAGAATGATAGATAAAATGATAATGATAATCTCTCTCTCTCTCTCTCTCTCTCTCTCTCTCTCTCTCTCTCTCTCTCTCTACGGGGTCAGGGATTCAGGTCCAGCTGGGTTCGAACCGTGATTTCTGAGACCTCGAAACAAGAAAACCAGAAGAGAGGGAGGGAGGGAGGAGAGGAGGAAGGGAGGGAGAGAGGGAGAGAGGGAGGGAGAGAAAGAGAGGGAAATGTAGGAAGAGAAGTGGAAAGAAGACAATAAGAAGGGAATTGAAGGATGTGAAGGGAAAGGAAATATTGAAATTGTCGTCTTGAATATTAAGAAGGAAAATTAAAAGGAAAAAAAATGTAGGATTGTTTCAAGTTTAGATAAATTATGTAAAAAAAAAAATATTTGAGATCTTAGAATGAGAGAGAGAGAGAGAGAGAGAGAGAGAGAGAGAGAGAGAGAGAGAGAGAGAGAGAGAGAGAGAGAGAGAGAGAGAGAGATTTAAAGACACTGTATCCCTTTAAACACACAAACACACACACACAAGAAAAAAAAACACAGAAAAAAAAAGACAAACAAAACACACACACACACACACACACACACACCACCACCACCACCACCACCTAAATTAACCTCACCAAATCTTCCTTTCTACAGGTACTATGGACGGCTCTGAGTCTGGCCCTGGGGGTGGAGGTTCAGGGGGAGGTGATCAGAGGCCTGCCCTGCATCAAGAGACTCAACCAGCTCTTCTGCAGGACCCCAGGAACTCCTACCCCTCGTAAGTGTCCTTCGAAGGGAGGGTAGGGAGTAGGAATGCTGGTACTGGGAAAGGGAAGGGAGATGGTGGTGGTGGTGGTGGTGGTGGTGGTGAAGATGAAGAAGGTGAAGAAGGTTGAAGAAAATGAAGATGATGATGAAAATGAAGATGAAGATGATGAAGATGAATAATAGTAATAATAATAATGATAATAATGATAATAATAATAATAGTAATGATAATAATAGTAATGATAATAATAATAATAATAATAATAATAATAATAAGAAGAAGAAGAAGAAGAAGAAGAAGAACAATGAAAATAAGAATAAGAAGAAAAAGAAAAGGAGAGAGAGAGAGAGAGAGAGAGAGAGAGAGAGAGAGAGAGAGAGAGAGAGAGAGAGAGAGAGAGAGAATAACCTTGATATCACACACAAACAAACAAAAAAAGAAAGACAATAAACACTAGATAAAAACAAAACAATACGTTCAATAAAGAAAAAAAAACAAATTAAAAAAAATAGCAAAAAAAAAAAAAAAAAAAAAATTGGAAAAAAAAAAAAAAAAAACGAGTCATTTCTGTCACTATTGTTTGAAGTTATTGTAATGGTGTTGTCATTACCATCACTGTTATTTTACGATTTTGGGTGATTTTTGAACGAAAGAAATTGAAAAAAAGTTGAACAAATGAAAAAAAAGCTAATAATTTCTCATATTTATTAAAAAAAACTCAAATAAATCGTGTTTTTTGTGATGGTGTTATTATTATTACTATTATTTTCACCATTAGAGAGACAATCACTATTAATTGACGTTATTATTTGCTATTATTATTATTATTACTATTATTTTCACCATTAGAGAGACAATCACTATTATTTAATGTTATTGCAGTGGTATTGTTGTTATCATTATTGTAGTGGTATTGTTGTTATCACTTATCTTCACCATTATTGCAGTGGTATTGTTATCAATGTTATTTTCACCGTTGCAGAGACAAGATCGAGCGGTTTATTGAGGACAACAAGGCGTTAATGAGGAGAATGTATGGCAGTTTCTTTGATAACATACAAGAGGTGAGGTTAACATTACGCTCTTCAAACTCTACAACTCTGTAACTATTTCCCTATTTCCTCTATTATTTATCATTATTATTAGCACTTCCACTCCTGACTTCTTATCTATTTCCGTATCTCCTTTATCATTTATCATTGTTATTTTCGCCTTCACTTCTGATCCCTTATCTATTTCCATATCTCCATTATCGTTATTATCACCTACACACTTGAACTCACTATTTCCTTATCTCTATTATCGTTTATCATTATTACTAGCACCTACACTTCTGTGGCCTTGGGAAATACTCGTGGTGAGAGAGTAAATGGCTTCTGAGCACTTGAAAACCCTACAGTATCTAAATCTACGAATTTTTAAGGTGTTTTTGCTGTTCTAGAGACAGATTAACAAGATTTCTGCATTACTAACTGGAGAAAGACTCTTGAAAACCTTGCTATTCATCTCAGCGGCCTTGGGAAATACTCGTGGTGAGAGAGTAAATGGTTTCTGAACACTTGAAAACCAATT
>NC_059259.1:6036145-6038645 GCF_017591435.1 Portunus trituberculatus | reverse complement strand
TCGGTAGTATTTGAGTTTCTTGATGGTTTGAGTTGCTTTGTGGTTGTTTTGTGAGGCTGTGGTGTTTGTGTGTGTGTGTTTTTTTTTTTTAATTAATTTTGTGTTTCTACTTATGTGTTGTGTTTGATTTCTTGTGTGTTTGTGTTGTTTGATTCATTTTCATTTCTCTTTTAGCGTTTATTGTGTTTTTGTTTGATATTTTTTCTCTTTTTTCCTTTTTATATATATTTTTTTTCATTCTTCTCTTTCTCTCTTCTTGTTCTTATTCTTATTTCATTTTAAGGATCATCATAAATTTTTTTCTTTATTTCTTTCTCTAATTATTTATCAGTTTATCATCTTCTCTCTTTTGTTGTCTTCTTTCTTGTTCTATTTTCCATTGCTTCTTTTTCTCATCGTAATCTTATTCTTTTATTTTGCCTTTTTCTCATATTCTGTCAGCTCTCTCTCTCTCTCTCTCTCTAAATGATAGATTTTAAGAAAGGAAGGACATTAAGGAAGGAAAGAAGGAAGAAAAGAAGGAAGGAAGGAAGAAGACAAAGAAAAAAAGGAAAAGAGAAATAACATGACAAATAATGAAGAAAGAAAAGACAAAAAAGGAGAAAGAAAGAGAAAAATAACTTGAAGGAAGTGAAGAAAGGAAGGAAGGAAGGAAGGAAGGAGACGAAATTAAACATGCAAGTAAATATCAATAAGGAAATAGGAAGTGGAGAGTGAAAAGGCGATAATAAATGACTAAAATAGAGAATTAATAAAGAAACCTAAAAAAAAAAAAAAACAATGACGAAACAAAAATAAAGGAAAAAAAAAACTTGAGGAATAGAAAGAGACAAAAAAAAAAAAAAAGAAGAAATAAAAGGAGAACATTTAGAGAAATAAATAAAAAGAGATAGAAAATAAACGAATAAAGAATACGAAAAGAAAAGAAGGAAACAAAGAGAAGCAAACTGGAAAAAACACTAAATTATGCAAAGGGGAAACAATAAAAAAAAAAAAAAAATAAGGAAGGAAACAGAAAAAAAACCTTTGTGTGTCGTGTCATTCTTTCAACTAATCATTACCTGTCGTGTTGTGTGTCGTGTGTCGTGTGACGTGAGGCAACGGCGTGAGAGGAGCGGAAGTCACCACTGAGGGAATTCATTTAGTGTTCATTGTCTGGGAGGAACAAAATGATAAGCAGAAGACAACATGGAAAGACACTGTGTTTGATATGGAAAGCCACGACTAAAGGAAAGAAAATGAAAGAAAGGATAAGCGGTCAAATGTTTATACAGTGTCGGGTTTGATTAATGGGAATAGAAATGAGTGAAAAGGTTAAGTTGTCAAATGTTTTCCAGTGTCGGGTTTGATTAAAGGGAATAGAAATGAGTGAAAAGGCTAAGTTGTCAAATGTCTATCCAGTGTCGGGTTTGATTAAAGGGAATAGAAATGAGTGAAAAGCAAAATTCTCAAATGTCTATCCAGTGTTGTGTTTATGTTTATGAGTTTGTGTTGTATGATAAATGTTTTACTCATAATAAACGAAAAAAAAACATTAATACGAAAGGCACTGTATTTGGAAATGGAAGAAAATGATAAGCTGTCAAATGTGGTGTTTAAAAAATGGTGTATATCAAATGTTTTACTCATAATAAAAAAAAAAAACATTAACACGAAAGACACTGTGTTTGATATGGAAAGCCACGATTGTCACGATTCAAAGGAAAGAAAAGAAAATTTGTTTGTCTAATGTGTAACTAGTTTAACGTTTAGAAATGAATGTAAAATGACGATAAAAAATGTTGAATTCTTCCATTATGATAAGCAGAAGCACAGTGTTTGATCTGGAAAACCATAATCGAAGGTAAAGGAAATAGAAATAATAGTTTGTCTAATGTGTAACTAGTTTAACGTTAAGAACTGGATCATAATAACAAAAATAAACACTTTCACTACGATAAGCAGAAGGACAACACGAAAGGCACTGTGACTGATATGGAAAGCCACAATCGAAAATGTTTAACTCCTTCAGTATGATAAGCAGAAGACAACACGCAGAAGGCAATGAGTTTGACAAGCGAAGGGAAAGAAAAGAAAAAAAAAAGAGAGATTGTCAAATATGTAACTAGTTTGTTTAGAAATGGATGACACTAAATGACACAATTGAAGGGAAAAGAAAAAAAAAAAAAGATTGTCAAATATGTAACTAAAAAAAAATGTGTAACTCTTTCACTGTGATAAGCAAAAA
This sequence comes from Portunus trituberculatus, assembly GCF_017591435.1. Classification (NCBI taxonomy): domain Eukaryota; kingdom Metazoa; phylum Arthropoda; class Malacostraca; order Decapoda; family Portunidae; genus Portunus; species Portunus trituberculatus. Next base: position 6,036,418 of record NC_059259.1, on the reverse strand, counting down.
AAACACGAAAAACACTGTGTTTGATCTGGAAAGCCACAATTGAAAGGAAGTAAAACAAGGTAAAGCTGTCAAAAGTCTAGCATGTTTAGTGTTTGAGAAATATATGTATGATAAATGTTTAACCCTTTCACTCTAAACAAAAACAACAACAACAGCAACAACAACAACAACAACAACAACAACAACAACAACAACAACAACGACAACACGAAAAGCACTACGCACGATTTTTAACAGGCGTTGTAAAAAATATTTCGAGAGAGAGAGAGAGAG
>NC_059259.1:6028645-6031145 GCF_017591435.1 Portunus trituberculatus | reverse complement strand
AGAAATATGACGTAAGGGTTTCATGACATAAGGGTTTGAATCGTACAAAACTCTATTCACGTTCCTTCACACACACACAGGAGAGAGCGTGGCTGGTGTCAGGCGGGCGGATGTCCCTCTAACCTCGCATTCTTCTCTCCTTCCAACAGCCGCCGTGGTGCAGTGGATCCCCGCGTCCTTTGGGGTCCGTGGGGTCTCCAAGCGCACGAATCCTGTCCATGGTCCGAGTGTAGGTTGGGCTTCCTCACTCGGGGCAATGGCTACCTAGCGGGTGGGCTTTCAGATAGGAGGTATCACAAAAAACTACCCCCTTTAGCCCATAAATTCTCGTGAAAAGCCCACATGGTATAAATAAATATAAAAAACAAACTACGGGATCATTCTGTGTGTTTAGGATCACGCTCTGAGGAAGCAGTGTGTGAGCCTGAACGTATGGTATTTGAACCTCTGTTTGAACCTCTGTTACTGCTCTTCTATAAGCATTGCCGTGACGATAACAGTGGAAAGGATGAAAAATTGATGGAATAATAAGGAGAAACTATAAAGAATGAAACTAATACTGAAAAATCTACGTGGAAGAAGACTGAACGCATGACACTTGAACCTGTTCGTTCCTAACATTACCTCACGTGACGATAACAGTGGAAAGGATGGAAAAAAATGATGAAATAAGGAAAAACTATAAGGAAAGAAAGTAACACTGAAAAAAAATACGTTAAGGAAATTCATGAGGGAAAAAGGAAAACGTATGTGAAGAAATGATGAAAAAATGATGAAATATAAGAAAAAAAAAACTATAAGGAAAAAAACTAACACTGAAAAAAAATTACGTCAAAGAAATTTATGAGGGAAAAAGGGAAACATGAGCCAAGAAACAGAGAGAATGAGAAAATAGAAAAGTACAATGAAAAAAAGGGATAGAAAAGATAAACGAGAAAGGAAAAAAAAAAAAACCCGTACATTAGGAAACGAAGAACAGCAGAAGAACACGAAAATATATGAAAAGAAAATGGAAAAAAAGAAACAGGCATTAATTAAAATCGAACGAAAAGAAAAGGAACACGAAGAAAAATAAATAAATGAGAAATAAAAATAAATAAAAATAAACAAATCAATAAATCAAATCAAATAATGCAATAAAAAGAAAAAAATACCATTAAAATAAAAAAAAATAAATAGAAAAATAAAAAGAAAAAAAAATAAATATACAAAAAAAAAGGAAAAAGAAGCATTAGGAAACGAATAAAAAAAGAAAAAAAAGAAAAGATGAATATACAAGCAAATTTCGAAAAGAGGAAGGAAAATCAGAACAACTTCCAAACACTCCCCTTGAAGCACCGCCCTGGCTGACACTGACTCCCACCGCTGAGTTGCACCCCCCCACCCACGTCTCACCCCGCCCCCTCCTCCTCTGCCCCCTCTCCCTCGCTGTGTTGACCCCTCAGCCTAACCCACGCCCCCTTCCCCAGCGCTGTGTTGATCCCCACGCCTCATCACCGCTCCCTCTCCCCCAGATATGTTGATTCCCTTCGTCTCCTGCCCTTCCCCCGCCCCAGTCCCCTCCATTACACCCTGTCAAACTATTAGAACCATGAAAACACCTTGAAAACACCAATAACTTCCTCTACACCCTGTCAAACTATTAGAACCATGAAAACACTTTTGAAAACAACAATAACTTTCACTACACCCTGTCAAACTATTAGAACAATGAAGACACTTTTGAAAACACCAATAACTTCCTCTACACCCTGTCAAACTATTAGAACAATGAAGACACCTTTGAAAACACCAATAACTTCCACTACACCCTGTCAAACTATTAGAACCATGAAAACACCCTTAAAAATCCCAATAACATCCACTACACCCTCTGGAAACACCCTTGAAAACACCAACAACTTCCACTACACCCTGTCAAACTATCAGAACCATGAAAACACTTTGAAAACACCAATAACTTCCTCTACACCCTGTCGAATGAGGGAGTAAGAACAAATAAACTAAGCGCATACGAAGAACACAATGACTCAACTCTATATTACTTGCTAGTCAATACAAGCCATCTTTATTTCTGCAAGGACGTGGCGTGTCTCCTCATCCTGTCCTTATCATCTTCTTCCTGTCTTTATTTTACTTGTCGATTCTGTTATTCTTGTTTTTTTTTTTTGCCAGTTTGTGTCTATCATCTTTTTCTCTTCTTATTTTCTTTCTTTTTTTTCTCGTAATATTCTCCTTGTTTATTTTTTCATTTTGTGTTTTTCTTTTTTTTATCGTTTTTTTTTCACTTCATACTGTGTTTATTGTTATCTTTCCCTCTCCTTCCTTCTCTTTCGTCTATTCTTTGTCTTTATTTTTCCTCTCACTTTCTTTTTATCTCTTCCTTTTCCTGTCATTCCTATCTTTATCTCCTATCCTTCTCCACCGTCTCTCCTTCCATCTTACCTATTTCTATCTTCCAATTCTATACTTTATTAATATTTTCCTTTTTTCCTTCCTT
>NC_059259.1:6006145-6026145 GCF_017591435.1 Portunus trituberculatus | reverse complement strand
TTTATATTTTCTCTCCTTCTCTTTTCCGTTTTTTTTCTCTCTCTCTTAAATCTCCTTCACTGGTTTTATTCCCTTCTTCCTTCTTTGTCCCCAGCATCCTGTTCTCTCTCTCTCTCTCTCTCTCTCTCTCTCTCTCTCTCTCTCTCTGGTTTAGTAAATTTTAAGGTTGTTTGTTCTTTATTTTTAATTTGTTTCTCTTCCTTCTCCTCCTTCTCCTCCTCCTCCTCCTCCTCCTCCTCCTCCTCCTCTGTTACTATCTCCTCGCCTTCTTATGCTACATCTTTCACCACCACCACCACCATCACCACCACCTCCTTCTCCTCCTCCTCCTCCTCCTCCTCTTCCTCCTCCTCATTTTGCCACCAGCAGGACACCACACACCATTATCCTCCTCCTCCTCTTCCTCCTCCTCCTCCTCCTCCTCCTCCTCCTCCTCCTCCTCCTCCTCCTCCTCCTCCTCCTCCTCCTCCTCCTCCTCCTCCTCTTCCTCCTCCTCCTCCTCCTTCTCATCTGGGAACTGTGACGCAGAGACTAGTGACGTCACAAATCCTGGGAGCCAATCAGGTGACGCGTAGGAGAGTCACGGAAGGTAATGACGTGACGAGAGGGAGGGAGGGAAGGAGGAAGGGAAGGGAAGGGGTGAGGGGAGGGAAAAGGTGTGTTTGTTTGTCATTTCCCTCTACTGTAGTGTGTGTGTGTGTTTTTTTTTTTAATTGTTTTCATTTTGATGTCTAATTAATCGTTTGTTTATTTGCTTTATTTATCGTCTTGTTTCTTGTGTCTGCCTTTGTTTACTTTCTTTGCCTTTTCTCTGTGTTTACTCCTAAGTCTGGTTTGTTTGCGTGTGTCCTTGCTTGCATTGTTCACTTCCCAATGCGTGGCTTGTCAATAAACAGGAAGATAAAAAATGCTCTTTTGTTTTGAGTTCTATTACTACATAAAGACACGTGTTTCTACATTTGGTTTTCCTTTACACTCAAAGATAATCAGTTTTTTTTTTTTTTTTCGTAACTCTTAGTGAATATAAAGAACAGCCTTGTTTGTCCTGGTTTTAGTGTTTTTTTTTTTTTTTTTTTTTTCTTTTCGTGTTTTTTCCTATTTTCCTGATTTTTCTGCATTTGTTTTCCATTACACTCTTAGATAATCAGTTTTTTTTTCGTAACTCGTAGTAAATATAAAGAATAGCCTTGTTTTCCTGGTTTTAGTGTTTTTTTTTCTCTTTTCGTGGTTTTTCCTATTTTCCTGTTTTTTTCTTCATTTGTTTTTCCTTTACACTGTTGGATAATCAGTGTTTGTAAATATAAAGAACAGCCTTGTCTTTCCTAGTTTTAATTAGTGTTTTTTTCTCTCTTTTCTTTTTCGTATTTTTTTCTATTTTCCTGTTTTTTTCTGCATTTATTTTCCTTTTACACTCTTAGATAATCAGTTTTTTTTCCTATTTTGTAGTAAATATAAAGAACAGCCTTGTCTTTCATAGTATTAGCAATCTTTGGTGTCTTCTCTTTTCTTTTTTACTCTTTTCTTTTTCTTTGCGTATTCTCACCTATTTTCCTGTTTTTTTTCCTTCTAGTTGATAAATAAAGATTAACTGACATATCATTTATCTATTCCTTTCTATTCTTAACAGTATTTTATCATTTTTCTATTCTTTTTTTTATCCTTTTTTGCTTTTCTTTCCCATTCCTTTATTTTCCTGGTTTTTCTCTGTTCCAGTTAATAAATAGAAGACACTGAAATGGACTAACTTCCATCTATATTCCAACCAATCATTTACATTCCTATCAATTATGTGGAAAAGGGAAAAGATAGAGAAGAAAACGATCCACGGAAATGCACTACTCAACTCCTTCAGTACTGGGACGCATTTTTACCATGAGTTTTGGTGTGATTAGACCATTTCATTGACATTAGCAAGGGTCTATGGAGGTCAGAAGATTAATGGCCACAGTCTCCACTATTGTAATCCCTCACATGAGTTTCTGAAGCTGTGTAAAATCACCAAATAGTAAGCAGAGTGAATATGAAAATACTGGAGGGAGGGTTTAAATCTATATTCCAACTAATTATCTATATTCCTGTAAGTTATACACACAAAGAGAAATAATAAAAAAAAAGCCACTTAAATGTACTTCCTTCAATCTATAATTTAATCATTTTTATTCCTATCAATTAATATGTTTTCTTCTTCATTAGTTTAACTTCTAAATGACCACCGTGTTAACTGCCCACCACGCCACGCACAGCTGCCCGCGTCCTTACTTTCACACTGCCTCCCGCCGCCCTGCACTCAACACACATTGCCTCACACGCCTTACGTCAACACAAACACACGTTCATGCATACCTTCCTGTATATAGACACGCAGACAGGCATACCTAACCTAACTTGATCTATCTCCAAATATGCTTCCATAATTCGACAGGGATGCGTGAATTAATCTACTAATTTGCTTTCATTATTCGTATCTTCTTACATACAGACACACAGACAGACATAGTTAACTTAATCTAACTTGACCCAAACTGTCTTCCAATGTGCTTTCATAATTCATACTCTCCTACATATAGACATACATACAGACATACGTATACATAACTTAGCAACCTACGTACTTTTATACATACGTACTCATATACAAACATACATACATATAGATCATACAGATTAATACATTTTTTTTTGTGTGTTAGAGGTCACTGGCTAATGGTAATAAATTTGAAGAGCCCAAGATTTCTTTTACTTCCTGCAAGATATACATACATATATTCATACATGCATACCTATATACATACATGCATACTATACTTTTCTCATGCATATGTCTGTTTCCTTATATACTTCCACATATCCATACTAATGAACTAAACACTTGTATACATTCTTCCTTTACTTGAATTAAAAGACATACATACATACATACATACATACATACATACATACATGCATATGAATATCACACACTTAACTGATAACTTGATCACACACACACACACACACACACACACACACACACACACACACACACACACACACACACACTCCCTCACTAATTAGCTGGTGAATAATGCATACTTACCCATTCATTCTACAGGCAGGAGGGGCAGGTGAACAAATTACAGGTGAAACTTAACATGGCCACAATTAGTACAGGTGTTAAGAGGTGAAGGTAATAGTCACGTACAGGTAAAGACAGGTAAGGAAATCAAAGAAATTCCTCATTTAATAAAGGAATAAGAAGGAGTTACAAAGATTAGGGAATATAATGGAGGAAAATAAGGAAAATTAGCCAAGTACAGGTAAATACAGGTAAAAGTAAGGTATTTGAATACTTCTCTCAGCACAGGTAAGAAAATAAAAGAAATTCGGTAAAGAAAATTTGAGAAAACTTAATCAATCTCAACATAAAAAAATGAGAAAAAAATTGAAGGCTGAAATATATCTTCGTACAAAAAGTGAGATATCTCTAAAAATAAACTAGCTCTAAAGAAACCGAAACCACCCACACATAGCCCAGTCCTCGCTCTATCTCTCGCTCTAATCCCCATTGATAAAGAATGAAAAGGAGTTACAAATACAAGGAAAATGTTACAAAGGGAAATAAGGAAAATGAAAGTCATCTACAGGTAAACACAGGTAAAGGTAAGTGGTTTGAATCTCTCTCTCTCTCTCTCTCTCTCTCTCTCTCTCTCTCTCTCTCTCTCTCTCTCTCTCTCTCTCTCTCACAGGTAAGGAAAATATAAAAAATTGTCTCTTAAAATGAGTAAAAGAAGGAATTACAAACATTAGGAAGATATAATAGAGAGAGAGAGAGAGAGAGAGAGAGAGAGAGAGAGAGAGAGAGAGAGAGAGAGAGAGGTAAAGGTAAAGAAAATATACAGATCCGTCACATTAAGATAAAAATGAAGCAAATGAAAAGAAAAGAAAAAAAAACAGGAATTCTTTAACGTAACACTGCAAAGAAAGAAAAAACAAACGAGAAACTAAAGAAAATAAAGATAACAAAATGCAAGGTCAGAAAAACAGGACGAAAAACTATAACAAAAACAAAAACACTGCAAAGAAAAAAAAAAAAAAACAAGATAAAAATAATAGATAAAATAAAACATAAAATCACAAAAACAAACAATAACAAAACAAACAGGTAAGCCATTCCAGGAGCGTCACAGGTGAAACACAACACCGTGACTGAAAAAAGAGAGAAAAAAAAAAAAAAAATGAAGACGAGTAAGAGAGAGAGAGAGAGAGAGAGAGAGAGAGAGAGAAAAAAAATCTTAGTCCATTACACTCGTCACTCCACACACCAAATTTAGCCACAGGGGGAAGGGCCACAGGGACACAACCGGAAACTGACGTGGTGGCCGAGACAGGGAGACAGGGAGAGAGGGAGAGACAGGGGGGAAGGAGTAACGAGAAATGGTACTCAGTAAACAAATAGTCACATCTGGCACCTCCCCTCTCTGGCACATATAAAGCCGTGTGTTGGGAGGTTTGTGCATCAGTTCCTCAGTGCAAGAGGTGCAAGAAAGAGCTCCTACGACTCTCCTCACAGCCGCTGCTCCCACACGAGGATACGCTTTGAGAGGCAGACACACACACACACTCGTCACTTGCGCATCATGAAGGTTCTCGCAGTGCTTCTATTCGCCACTGCTGCCCTCGCCGCCCCGCAAGGTGAGCTGCTGGTGCCTCTAGTGTTCTTAGTGTACGGCTGGTGATTCTAACATGTTTTGCTGTTAGGATTGGCGCCTTTTTGAGTTCTTTTAGCAGTTTTTATTAGTGTTTCGCATCTCAATTCGTCTTTTTAACATTTTTTGGTGTTTAGTGATTGGTAGCTTAAATGGCTTCTTTTAAATCAGTTTTGGGTGTTTTATATAAGAGTTTGTACCTCAGTGTTCTTTTCTTTACCGTTTGGAACTTTCCTATAGCGACTCACACCTTAATAAGACTTTTTGATAGTTTTGGCTCTTCTCATTAATAACTGACACATTAATGACCTTTTTTTTTAGCAATTTTAGACCTTTTTTGTGATTGGTACTTCATTAGTCACTTTTTAATCGTTTTGACACTTTTTTTTTGTCAAGTAGTACTATAACAAGTTTTTTTAGGTTTTTGTACTCTTAAACCAATGCCCCTCTTACAAAAGCTCCCACATTCCCACATATTCGTCATTATATCCTTGCAGTTATTTTTTTCTGTATTTTTGGTATTTTTTGTACCATTTATCCAGTAAGTTATAAAATGCAAGATTAATTCATTCTATTTCTCTCGTGTAGTCAAGGGTAATGCCAGTAAAAGGGTGAAGTGATAGCGCTAAAGGGTGACATTTCATTGCTGCATCGTCGCGGCTACACACACACACACACACACACACTCAGTTAATGCATGCAGTAATTGAAGGTTTGTCTGACTCGATTCCTCATTTTTCTGCAATTTTCTTCAGTCGTGTATTGGAAGTGTGGTCGCTTAGGTAATGAAGTAACTGAAGGCATGTTACGTGACTCAGTTTCTCTCTTTCCTGCTTCTTCCGTCAGTGGTGTATTGAAACTGTACTCAAAACTCGCTTCTTTTAACCTATTCAGTACTATGACACGTTTTTATATCTATTCTGCTTACTACTACTACTACTATTACTACTACTACTACTACTTCTCCTTCTCCTCCTATTCCTACTCCTACTGCTACTACTACTACTACTACTACTACTATCACCACCACCAACACCTACTACTACTACTACAACTACCACTACCACCACCACTACCACTACTACTACTCCTACCACACTTCCTCCTTCTCCTCCTCCTTACCACCACCACCACTCCTGCTTCCACCCCTTCTACAACACCCACCCCCTTCCTCTGCTCACGTCCTCCCCTTCTCTCACCCCAGGAGTGGATATCGAGGACGCAGCAGAAATAGTGCCAAGCAAAACAGTGCCTGGCGAGGAGGGAGGCGAGGAAGGCTTCGTGTTTATAGTGCCACGCTGGAACCCCTTCAGGAACATCTTCAGGAGTGAGTGTCTTTGGATTGGTTAAGTTAGGTTAGGTTTGGTTAAGTCAGGTTAGGTTGTAATTCCTTTTATTGGTGTTCAGTTGTGGTTTGATGTTTTTATTTGCTTTTTTTGTTGTTTTTATGTATATTTCCTTCACCAATCCCCCAAACATCATAATTTTTCTTCTTCTTCCTTTACGTTTCTTTCTTCCTCTTCCTTATCCTTCCATTACTCTCTTATTCTCTCCCATTCATTCTCTGTCTTCATCTATTTCTCTTTTCATCATATTTTCGTGCTTATCTATCCATTCATCTGTTAGTTTTTATCGATCTTCCTTTCTGGCAGTGGATTTATCTTATCTTAGGATTTGATTCCTTTTAAGGGTGTTTTATTGGGGTTCTGCTTTTTTTATTGGTCTATTTTGAATTTCTATGCTTGTTTGTCTATCTAGTTATCAGTTAATTGATTTAGTTAGGTTTTAATTGTTTTTCCGGGTGTTTTGTTAGTGTTCTGCTTTTTTATTAGTCTTTTTTAAATTTCTATGCTTGTTTGTCTATTTAAAACTGGCTCTAAACTTCTCTCTCTCGCTGTCTTTCTGTGTCTCTGCCTCTCTCTCTCTCTTTCTCTCTCTCTCTTTCCCGACTTTCCTTCTCACTCCTTCACTCAAGTCATTATTCACGCTGTATTTTTCTTTTTCTTTTCTTTTTTTTTTACTACATACGTTATTCACTCTTTTTCCTCGCCTTTATTTTCCTCCATCATTCTTTTTTTTTTTCCTCATTTTCCTCTACTTGAGCATGACTCGCCAAGGTGACTCTCTCTCTCTCTCTCTCTCTCTCTCTCTTCTAGTAAGTTCGATTCACAAGTTCCCATAATGTTTCGTTCACTTGGTTACAAATTCAAAACAAGTGAACGAAGATATCTGAGAATTTACAAGCCTACGCCCTTATGCAAATGAGACACGTGTTTTTTTGTAGATCAATTAGTCACTGTTCTCTCTCTCTCTCTCTCTCTCTCTCTCTCTCTCTCTCTCTCTCTCTCTCTCTCTCTCTCCTCATATCCGGTTAATTCTTCGCAAATGACGTAATATTTTTCTTGTTGCTATTTATATTTTCTCTTTTTTTTTCTTCATATTTATCTACGTTTTCTATTATTCATCTATTTTCTTTTGTGTTGCCTTGATTTCCTCCTTGCATGAGTGTTTTTGTGTTCCGGGAAGTAAGGTGTAGTGTTGCAGTGGCTAAGCTTATTGTGATGTGCATGCTAGAGTGTTCTGGAGAGCGTGTGTGACCATCTAGTGTCGCGGAAATTGAGTGTACCATTGTGTTGAATTCGTGGGAGTTAGGTTCAGTTGTAGTGTTGTGTGTTGGAGTCTATATAGTATTATAACCATCTTTAAATCCCTTACAATACTGGGACACATTTCTACTTCGAGCTTTCTGTACGATTAGACCATTTTATTGACATTAGAGAAGGGTCTATGGAGGTCACAGGATTAATGGCCACAGTCTTCACCATTTTAACCCACCACACAAGTTCTGAATGTGTATAAAATCATCAAATAGTAAGCAGTATGACTACTTCGATGTTTCTGTACGATTAGATCCTTTTATTGACATTAGAAAAGGGTCTATGGAGGTCAGAGGATTAATGGCCACAGTCTTCACCATTTTAACCCACCACACAAGCTCTGAATGTGTATAAAATCATCAAACAGTAAGCAGAATGAATATGGAAACACGTCATGGTACTCGAGGGATTAAATTGAGTTGCAGGAAGCTTGTGTGTTTAGCAGTGTAATGTAGTGTAAGTCTAGCATTCATAAACACTTTGTTCTTTCACCATCACTGCTTTTCAAAGGCTTTAGTTGAAGGTGTTCATGTTTTTAAGGGCATTTTTTAATATTTCCGGTGATGGAGTGACAAGATTTCTAGATTATCATTAGGAGAAACTGTTGAAAATCTAATTAATCGTCTCTGTGGCCTTGGAAAACTGTCGTGTTGAGAGAATAAGCCGTTTTTTAATACAGGCGCAAAAATCCAGTATGTTGTTGTGTTGCAAAGGAGTGTATGGTACTAAACAGGCATAGGGAGTGTTGCAAGAGGCTAACGTGCTCCATTAAGTGTTGTGGCGAGTGTAGCTAGTGTTGCAGACCAGTAAATTCAGCCCCACGTGCATGACTAGTGTGTTGTAGTGTTGCGCCTTGTGACGGTCGGTGTTACGGTGCGTTGCCGAGTGTTACCGTGTGTTGTGTTGCGCGTCGGTGGTTCTCGTGGCCTGTAATCGCCTCTTCACTCCTCCAATGGTGTTCCAGGAGGCTTGTGAAGGACGGAGGGGTGACTGTGTCCTTCAGTGCCACGTCATGCCTGTTATTGTCATTTCTTTTATTCTTTCTTGAGGTTATGATATTTTTTTCCTTCTCTCTCTCTCTCTCTCTCTCTCTCTCTCTCTCTCTCTCTCTCTCTCTCTCTCTCTCTCTCTCTCTCTCTCTCTCTCTCTCTCTCTCTCTCTTTGCATTTTCTCTATCATTCCTGCTTTTATCTAATTTTTTTTACTTCTTCTTCCTGTTCATCTTGTTATTGTTCCTTCTGCATTTCTTATTGATATACCTTTAATCTTATCCTCCATCTCTCTCTCTCTCTCTCTCTCTCTCTCTCTCTCTCTCTCTCTCTTTAAAATATCTCACTCGAATAAATCACAGGGCTGGTTTTTGAGGACCATTTCTCGCGCTATTTCCAGTCGAGCGCCCAGCAGATATTTCCTTCCATTTTCTATATGCTGAATCTTTACGAGTGGCGCTTCCTTCTTTCCTTCCTTCCTTCCTTCCTTAATTCCTTTGTTTAATTCTCTTGTTATCGCTTTTTAATTCAGTCTATCATCAATTGCATCATTAAAATGCAGTCAAGATAATCAAAAAAGAAAATAAAACAGAATTAAAGCAAGCAAAAAATCTTATTCCATTTTTTCTCTCCTCTCAGACATCTTCTCCGGCCAGCCCAGCGTGCCAGAGACAGAGGGGGGCGTGGTGTTCGACGGCGCCCCTGAAGATCCCAGTGGGCGGCGCGGTATCTTCTCCTTTATCAACAACATCTTCGGTCTGGTACCCACGCCCTCTGAGAACGCCACTGTCACCTTCAGGAACTCGTCCATAGAGGTGATCAACATTGGCGGTGTTCCCATGCAGGTGAACCGAACGATCGTGGAACACACTGACACTAACGGCTCTGTGTTCCGTCGCGTGGACCAAAGGATTCTCGGGCCCCTCAACGCCACTGATGCTGTTACTACTGATGCCCCTAATGCTTCTGACGCCACCCTCCCCAACGCCCAAGATGACGCTAATGAGCTCGAAGACTTTGGGGTGAGTTCATAAACAGCGTGGTGGTTCCTGGCTTTGACTTGTTCTGCTACTTGCTTCCTTGTCGTCTTGTTCATTAGCCTTACCTATCCTGACGCCTTATCCAGCCTTACCTAACGACCTAACGACCTTATCCCAACCTTATCTACCTATCGTAACCTTACCGAGCCTTACAAAAGTTTATCCAGCCTTACCCAGCCTTGACCTAACGACCTTATCTCGACCTTATCTACCTATCACACCCTAAGGTACAGTCTTACCTAGCGTTACCTTATCTAGTCTTACCCAGAGAAACTTCACCTGTCTTAACCTTGATGAAATGTGTCTAGAAAACCAAATTCATGTGTAGTAATTCAACACTCCTAACCTAACCTTAACCTAACCTAACCTAACCCAACCTAACCTAACCTAACCTAACCCAACCTCACCTAACCTAACCTAACTGACTCCTTTTATCTACTTAATTCCATCTAGTTTATTTAAAGTTAATAGTATAATGTGTATTTTTGTAACTATATCGTCTGCTTTCCCTTACCTGCTTGTCTGTCCACCTGCCTGCTGTGTCTACCCTGTGATATACCTGCTAATGCCCCGCAGCAGTAACGATGCATCCATATTAACTACCTGCTGTTAATAATTCCTCTCTAATACAGCAATAAAACCTTCAATCTAACCTGATGTTTTTACTGAGCCTTGCCATAAGCTGCTTGTCTGTGTGTGTGTGTGTGTGTGTGTGTGTGTGTGTGTCGCCAGCTACAGCCTCATTAACACCTGCCACAGCTCCAGGTAAGTGCTGCTTTATGTTGTTATTTGTTGTATTTGTTTTATATAATGTAAATAAAGACTCACATTAACATCTCATAAATAAAAAAAACCCTCATAATTCTACTAGAACAACATTTACGATCAACCATTGTGGAAGCAAACCAAGACACTCTAAGTAACTCGTATTAACACTCACCTCGCTTAATAAATACAAGGTTTGCCAGAACAAGACAGAACTAAGAGCAAACACAAATAACTTAAGTACCTCAAACCTAACCTAACCTAACCTAACCTAACCTAACCAAACACTTTACCTTCCCAACAGGCTCAAATGCAGACACACCACCTTCAGAAGCGTTGGGTGTACCTCCTGAAAGACGCCCTCAAGAGATTCAAGAACGAGCCCAGCCCTTCCCATAACCACCTGGAGGAGGAGGAGGGGGAGGAGGGGAAGGAAGAACACGCCCTGGAAACCAATGCCAACCTTGTGCCGATAAGAAACGAGGATGATATTGCCGTGAACTACATCAACGGACCCCTTCCAGTGAACCCCGATGCTCAAATCTTTGACCCTGAGCTAGTGAGAGAGAGCGAGCGCAGATTTTGGGAGCGAAGAGGCGATTCTGCAGTGTCTCGGCCCTCCAGAACCCAGCCAGTTATGTCCCAGCCTCTTAGAACCCACCCAGTCATGTCCCAGCCTCTTAGAACCCACTCAGTCATGTCCCAGCCTCTTAGAACCCACTCAGTCATGTCCCAGCCTCTCAGATCCCACCCAGTCATGTCCCAGCCTCTCAGATCCCACCCAGTCATGTCCCAGCCTCTCAGATCCCACCCAGTCATGTCCCAGCCTCTCAGATCCCACCCAGTCATGTCCCAGCCTCTCAGATCCCACCCAGTCATGTCCCAGCCTCTCAGATCCCACCCAGTCATGTCCCAGCCTCTCAGATCCCAGCCACGTATGTCCCAGCCTATGAGATCTATCCCCGTGGCTTCCAATAGGACAAGACCGCCCAGAAGTGCCTCCGTTAGGTTATAAATTGTTTGCATTAATTTCCACTCATAAGTCATTAGTCATGCATCAATTAGTCACCGTGACAAGCAAATGGTTGTTATTTTGCTTTCCTCGATTCTCATGATTCTTTTTTTCTCTTCTGTTTTATTCAATTTTTTTTTGTGTGTGTGTGTTTTTTTAGTTCGTTAGAGCAGCTTTTTTGTTTTATTTATTTATTTATTTGTTTTTCTTTTTTTTTTAATATGTGTGTGTGTGTGTGTGTGTGTGTGTGTGTGTGTGTGTGTGTGTGTGTGTGTGTGTGTGTGTGTGTGTGTTTTCACCTGTCGTAAAATTATTAAACAAATGTAAGATACTCAATAAGTAATTAAAACAACAATAATAATAATAACAACAACAACAATAACATTAACAGCAACAACAGCAGTAACAAAAACAACAACAACAAAAAACAAAAAATTCATCACATATACAACACACACACACACACACACACACACACTAGTCCATGACAAAAAAAAATAACAAAAAAGAAAGAAATTGTGCCAAAGTGTGCCAAAGAGATTAATGTCTAGTGAATATTGAAAGAAATGCTAAATACAGGAATACCAAATGTCTCCTTCAGAATACAACACCAATTTACATTTTTTTTGCATTTTTCTACATTTTTTTACTACTTTCTCCATCTTTTTCCCGCCTAAACTACAAATCTGGCACATTTTCTTCCTACCCGTTCCATTTTTCTTACTTGTATCGTAGCATTAGTCTGTTTTTGTACTTGTATTTAAGAGAGAGTAGATTATAAGCAGTAAAAACAATTCAATAAAAATAAAAAGCATTCTTAGTCGTCCCTATTTCCAGATACAGAGATAAAATGTTACGCAGGAGCTGATTAGATTTTATGTCTCCTATTTTTATACTTTTGTCTACGAATAAACATACAATTTTGATCTCACATGTCTTATTTGTGTCCTGCTTTACTTAACAGAGTCATATCACGAACTAAAAACCTTCTTACTCCTCCCTATTTCCAGATACAGAGATAAAATTTTACGCAGGAGCTGATAAGATTTTTTACCTCTTATTTTTACATTTTTGTCTACGAAATAAACATATAATTTTGCTCTCACGTATCATATCACAACTAAAAAACCTTCTTACTCCTCCCTATTTCCAGATCCAGAGATAAAATGATAAGCAGGAGCTGATAAGATTTTTTACCTCCTATCTTTATGCTTTTGTCTACGAAATAAACATACAATTTTGCTCTCACGTATCATATCACGAACTAAAAACCTTCTTACTCCTCCCTATTTCCTCCAGATACAGAGATAAAATGATATGCAGGTTCTCATTAGAAATTTTACCTCTTATTTTCACACTTTTGTCTACGAAATAAACATACAATTTTGCTCTCACGTATCATATTTCTGTCCTCCTTTCCTCAATAGAGTCACATCACAAACTAAACCTGTCGTGGGAATCCTATATGTATTTTTTGACTATTATCATTATTTTTACGAGGTGGAGGAAGAAGCAGCGAAGGGTAAGGGGAAGGGAGGGAAGGGTAGTAGGGAAGGAAAATGGAAAGGAATATGGGTAAGTTAATTGGTGTTGTTGTTTGAGATGAAGGGAGGGGAAAACAGTGAAGGGGTAAGGGAAAAGAAAGGAAGGGTAATGGGGAAGGAGAAAAAGGAAAAATGGGTAAGTTAGTTGTTTTTCATTAAGGTTATAATTTGAGTGTTTGTTTTATTTAGTCTTTCGTTATATTGTTTTTTTTGTCATTTTTGGTTGTCTATAGATAATCTCTCTCTGTCTCTCTCTCTCTCTCTCTCTCTCTCTCTCTCTCTCTTCCTGTCTGTCTCTGTATATCTGTGTCTCCCTGTCTATTTTTCTCTCCTTCTTTACCATTTTATTAATTTTTCACCTGTTTTCACCATATCACAATTAAGATCACAATACCCTGACTAAACGTGCCTCAATACTACCACCTGTATATCTGGGTTTATTTTCCTGTCTGCCTCTGTCTCTCCTTTGCTATCTAATTTCTTTTACCTGTCGTTCTGCCGCCGTCACGATTAAAATTACAATACTTTAACAAAACGTTCCATAATACCACTCTCTGTATATGCATTTCTACTTTTCTGTCTATCTCTTTCTCCTTCTTATTTACCATGTTATTTCTTTCCCCCTGTTATCCTTCCTCCATCACGGTTAAAAATCACAATACTTTAACAAAACGTTCCATAATACCACTCTCTGTCTATGCATTTCTACTTTTCTGTCCATCTCTTTCTCCTTCTTATTTCCTGTGTCATTTTTTTTCCCTGTTGTCTCGCCGCCATTACAATTAAAATGACAATACCTTAACAAAACGCGCCATTATACAAACGAGGCACTAGAACGTTGAACAGCTCATAACTTTTCCGTCCTGTTGTGTCTCGGGGCCAAGCTTTTGTTGCTACATACTCCCGGCACTGTTTTGAAATGCTTTGTTCTCTCTCCAGGACTGTTTTGAAATGACACAGATACATACTTAGCTTGTATTTAGTATTATTTCAATGGTGACGGGTGATTCTTGTTACACTTCTTGCTACACATATTAAAAACATCCTTGAGACCCTCGGTAACATTTATTCTAGCCGTTAAACACTAGAATCGTGAAAACATCTTTAAAAATACACTTAGTTTCTATTTAGTGTTATTACAATGTTGACGGGCGATTCTTGTTATACCAGAGCAAATTTCATTATAAGCTGTGAAACTAACCTTGAAATATTGAAAGCACTATTGAAAACCGTAAATTCCACTGTAGTTTCAAAGGCATTCGACCATTCATGTATTTCTCAATTGGAGTGACGTTATCTTTCATATCAGAGAGTGTGACTTTTCTCCTCGCAGGGGGCTGGCATCTCAGTTTGTCTTTTTGCTTGATGTTTTTTTTTCCTTTGATTAATTTTCCCTTTCTTACATAAACAAAAACATTCACGCATCTGTCTTATCTTTATCTGTATTGACTCAGCCCTAAAGATTTGATAACTGAGAATATTCCAATCGTGCATCAATCGCCAATTCCTTCCTATATTATTTCTCTGTTTAATTTACCAAGACTTTTTTTTTTTATATATACCACGTGGGCTTTTCACGGGAATTTATGGGCTAAAGGGATACTGTTTAGAGCGCCTCCTACCTCAAAGCCCACCCGCTAGGAAACCGTTGCCCCGAGTGAGGAAGCCCAACCTACACTCGGACCGTTTGAACACCTTGATGACTGGCTCTAATAACTTTTCCTTTCATGTCATTCTTGTTATATTCCCTACATCACTTCAACAATTTTGTAATAAACACTTTTTTTTTTTTTTACTTAATATTGTCACTACGATTTTCTTTTTCTCTTTACTTAACCTTTCAATGTTAAAACGCTTTCTTACCTTGAGTTTTGGGTAAGATTACAAGATTTAATATGCACCAGGAAGGGTTTATGGAGGTCAGAAGATTTATAGCCAGAATTTTCACTATTTTAATTTATACATGAATTTCTGAAGCTGTATAAAATCACCAAATAATAAGCAGAATAAATGTGAAAATACGTCATAACACTGAAGTGATCCTACGTCAAAATTCCAGCACAGAGCAAAGTTATACGGTAAAAATAAAATAAAATAAATAAATAAATAAATAAATAAAAAAAAATCATTAGTAACACGATACTTCAAATATAAACAACAATGCTCAATAATAATGTCCAAAGCTCAATTTACACACATTCAGAAAAAAAAAAGAAATACAAGAATACATAAACAATCGAATATACTTTACAACACAGACAAAAAAAAAAAAAGAATGAAAAGAATGAAAATAAAAGAAAAAAGAGAAAATGACAGGAATATTATAGAGTCACTGTTACCATGGCGACTTGTACGAAAAATAATGAAACGAAAAGAAAAAAAAAAGGAAAATTGAGAGAAAGTAACAGCTTTATATATTATCACTGTTACCACTGTTACCTCAAAAAAAAAAAAAATGAAAATAAAAGAAAAAAAGGAACAATTGGGAGAAAATAACAGCTTTATATAGTCACTGTTACCATGGCGACTATTTATTTCTTAGCGTTTCTCTACGTGTTAAGGAGACCAGTGACTTGCACGACGTAAATTTGAAAACGAGAGGTGAAGAAAAAGAAAAGAAAACGAAAAGTGGAGAAAAAAAAGTGTTCAGAGTTCAGCTTGGTAAGAATGATAAAGATGATAACGATAAGAGTAAAAATAATAATAATAATAATAATAATAATAATGATGATAATAATAAAGGTAAGAAGAGCCAAAGGGAATAAAACCATTGCGACAGACAAAATCCCTCACAATATAATAGATAACTCTCTCTCTCTCTCTCTCTCTCTCTCTCTCTCTCTCTCTCTCTCTCTCTCTCACCTTGACCGTAGTATTTTTCTTCACATTGCGTCACGGTTAACTAGACGTCACGGTGCTTCGTAGAAAGAGAGAGAGAGAGAGAGAGAGAGAGAGAGAGAGAGAGAGAGAGAGAGAGAGAGAGAGAGAGAGAGAGAGAGAGAGAGAGAGAGAGAGAGAGAGAGAGAGTGTGTTATACGAGACAGATAGATAACATAACACACACACACACACACACACACACACACACACACACACACACACACACACACACACACACACACACACAGACACACACAGACACACACACACACACACACACACACACACACACACACACACACACACACACACACACACACATTTTAGTCGTTACGCAAGGCGGATGTGTGACGCAGTTCTCCTGAATATAACCCTGAAATAGTACGCTCAGTTGCCTCTGTCACGGTGTCTGTCTGTCTGTTTGCCTGTCTGTCTCAATCTCTCTTTATTTGTCTTCATATCTCTCTCCATTTTCTTTTACTTGCGTTTTCTTCCATTTTTTTTCTATATTTTTTTTTCTTGCTTTATTTTAGCTTTCTTTTTTTTCTCTTATCTTTGTCTATCTGCCCTTATCATTTATCTATCTAACCATCTATCTTGTTTCCGAATCTCTATGTAACTTTTTATCTATCTTTCTGTAAGTCTGTCTATCATTTACTGTCCATCTCTAGTCTGCCCTCTCTATAACTCTCCTCTATTCACTATCTTTTTCTCGAACATTTATCTGCACTATTTGCAATCCTGTCTGTCTGTCTGTCTGTCTGTCTAATCTATTTCCGTCTTTCTTTTTCTCTATGTTTTCCATCTCTCCATTTATTTATGTTTCTCTCTCTTTATCATTCATCATCTTATACATTCTCTATCTCTCCTTTTTATACCAACTGGCAACAATGTGAAGAAGGATAGGAGGAGGAGGAATAGAAGGAGGAAGAAGAGGAGAAGGAGGAGGAGAAGGAGAGGAGATAGAAGAGGAGGAAGGAGAGAATAACAACAATATGATGAAGATACGAAGGAAGAAGGATAGGAGGAGAAGGAAGAAGGATAGGAAGAAGAGGAAGAAGAGAAGGAGGAGGAGGAAGAGGAGGAAGAGAAGGAGGAGGAGGAAGAAGGGGAGAATAACAACAATATGATGAAGATACGAAGGAAGAAGGATAGGAGGAGAAGGAAGAAGGATAGGAAGAAGAGGAAGAATAGAAGGAGGAGGAAGAGGAGGAAGAGGAGGAGGAGGAGGAAGAAGATAAGGAGGAGGAGATAGAAGAGGAGGAAGGAGAGAATAACAACAATATGATGAAGATACGAAGGAAGAAGGATAGGAGGAGAAGGAAGAAGAATAGGAAGAAGAGGAAGAATAGAAGGAGGAGGAGGAAGAGGAGGAAGAGGAGGAGGAAGGGGAGGATGGCAACAATGTGATGAAGATAAGATGAAAGAAGGATAGGAGGAGAAGGAAGAAGGATAGGAAGAAGAGGAAGAATAGAAGGAGAAGGAAGAGGAGGAAGAGGAGGAGGAGGAGGAAGAAGGGGAGAATAACAACAATATGATGAAGATACGAAGGAAGAAGGATAGGAGGAGAAGGAAGAAGGATAGGAAGAAGAGGAAGAAGAGAAGGAGGAGGAGGAAGAGGAGGAGGAAGAGGAGGAGGAGGAGGAAGAATGGGAGAATAACAACAATATGATGAAGATACGAAGGAAGAAGGATAGGAGGAGAAGGAAGAAGGATAGGAAGAAGAAGAAGAAGAGAAGGAGGAGGAGGAAGAGGAGGAAGAGGAGGAGGAGGAGGAAGAAGGGGAGAATAACAACAATATGATGAAGATACGAAGGAAGAAGGATAGGAGGAGAAGGAAGAAGGATAGGAAGAAGAAGAAGAAGAGAAGGAGGAGGAGGAAGAGGAGGAAGAGGAGGAGGAGGAGGAAGAAGGGGAGAATAACAACAATATGATGAAGATACGAAGGAAGAAGGATAGGAGGAGAAGGAAGAAGGATAGGAAGAAGAGGAAGAATAGAAGGAGGAGGAAGAGGAGGAGGAGGAGAAGGAGGAGGGAAAGGAGGAGGAGATAGAAGAGGAGGAAGGGAGAATAACAACAATATGATGAAGATACGAAGGAAGAAGGATAGGAGGAGAAGGAAGAAGGATAGGAAGAGGAGGAAGAGGAAAAGGAGGAGGAGGAGAAGGAGGAGGAAGGGTAGGATGAGGAGGAGGAGCAATAAAAGGAAGGGGAAAAACAAACAGCCACGCGCCATAGTGTTTACCAGACTCTGCAGGGAGTAAGTGGAGTAAATTATGAGAAGATATGGGGTGACAACTGACTACCACCACCACCACTACCACTACCACCACCACCACCACCACCACCACCACCACCACCACCACTACTACTACCACTAGTACTACTTCTATTTCTTCTTCTTCTTCTTCTTCTTCTACTAATACTACTACTTCTTCTTCTTCTACTACTACTACTACTACCACCACTACTACTACTACTACTACCACCACTACTACTGCTACTGCTACTACTACTTCTTCTTCTTCTACTACTACTACTACTACTACTACTACTACTTCTTCTACTACTATTGTTACTACTACTACTATTATTATTATTATTATTACCACTACTACTACTACTACTACTACTACTGCAGCAACAAGGAAAAAAAGAATAAAAATACGAAGAAAGATGAAGACAAAGAAGACAAAGAAGACGATAAATAGGGAGAAAAGGAGAATGAAAAAGAGAAAGAGAAAAGAAAGCAGAGGAAGAAAAAAAGACAAAAAAAAAAAACTTCAACACCACCACCACCACCACCAACAACAACACCAACAACAACAACAACCAAGAGAAAATAACTCTCGTGGTTCCCGTTGCGTGACTTCGGGGAAACAGCGATGGACTCTGTGCTTAGGGACGCCAGGGGAGGCTGCCATCCTTCCACGAATAGGGAAGGAAGGGAGGGAGAATTATGGAGTAGAGAGCTTAGTAATAGGGAGGAGGAGGAGGAGGAGGAGGAGGAGGAGGAGGAGGAGAGAAAGGATGAGAAAGAAGACAGAAACAGAAGGGGAGGGGTGTTGTGAATTTAGCAATAGAAAGAGCGTGAGAAAGAAGGGAGAGAAAAATAGAGAAATAAGAGAGAAGGATAAAGAATAGGAGGAGGAAGAGAAGCGATATGGGAAGGGAGAATAAAGAGTAAGGAAAGCAAGAGAAGGAATAAGTAGAGAGAAGGAGGAAGAAGAGAATAAGAAAGTGGAAGAGAAGAGAGAGGAGAGATGATAGAGGAGAGAGAGAGAGAGAGAGAGAGAGAGAGAGAGAGAGAGAGAGAGAGAGAGAGAGAGAGAGAGAGAGAGAGAGAATATGAAGAAATGAAAGGAAAAAGGAAATAAAAGTAGATGAAAAGAGACGAGAATTAAGAGAAAGAAAGAGAGAGAGAGAGAGAGAGAGAGAGAGAGGGTAAAGAGATGAAGATGAAGGGAAGAAGAGAAGGAAGGAAGAGAAGGAAGAAGAGCAAATGAGAAAGAGGAAATGAGTGAGAGATGAAGAAGGCATGCCAATTATATGTTAGTGTGTGTGTGTGTGTGTGTGTGTGTGTGTGTGTGTGTGTGTGTGTGTGTGTGTGACACACACTTCTTTGATTGTGATGATGAGAAGAGTGTGATGAGAGAAAACTGGCTGATTGTAATGATAATGATGGTAATAATAATAATAATAATAATAATAATAATAATAATAATAATAATAATAATAATAATGATAATAATAATAAGGCAATGTAAGTAGTAGTAGTAGTAGTAGTAGTAGTAGTAGTAGTAGTAGTAGTAGTAGTAGTAGTAGTAGTGGTGGTGGTAGTAGTGGTAGTGGTAGAAGTAGCAGTGGTGGTGGTGTTAGTAGTGATAGTAGTAGAAGTAATGGCTGTAGTAATGGTAGTGGCAGTAGTAGTGGTAGTAGTTCTGGTGGTGGTGTTAGTAGTGGTGGTAGTAGTGGTAGTGGTTGTTGTAGTAATTAATGACAATATTTTCCACTGGCAACGCATGAAACCTTTGCTCGTAAATGACATAAATAAATAAATAAATAGATAAATTGAAGAGAAAAAAAACAATAAAAGTAATAACAAAATGAAATAATAGGTAAAAAAAAAAAAAGAAATTTGGGTGACAAGTCTACACACAAAAAAAAAGAAAAACAAACAAATAAACACAAAAAAACAAGGCTAACTAACTTCGAAAAATGACAATAAGAAGTGAAAATATCAAAACAAAATAGGAAATTAATTAATGAAAAAGAGAAACAAATGGGGAATAAACAGAGAGAATAAAAAAAAACAAGGCAATAAACAAGACTAATGACAAACAATGATAAAAAAAAATGAAGATAAGCCAAAAAAAGAGAGAAATAAATCGAAAAAGAGAAATAAACAAGGGGAATAAGAGAAAAAAC
>NC_059259.1:5976145-5998645 GCF_017591435.1 Portunus trituberculatus | reverse complement strand
GTGATATGGTGAGAGAGCAAAGCGTTTCTGTCTCTCATTACCATTTCTCCTTTTAAAAAACTAGAAATCTTGCCAATCTATCACCAGAGCCATGAAAATACCCTTAAAAACACGATTATCTTCACCTGGAGCCTTCTGAAAGCAGTGAGGGTGAGAGTAAAGCGTTTCTGACCGTCTCTCATTACCATTTGCATAGAAGACAGTTTCTCCTTTTAATAAACTAGAAATTTTGCCAATCTATCACCAGAGCCATGAAAATACCCTTAAAAACATGAATATCTTCACCTGGAGCCTTCTGAAAGCAGTGATGGTGAGAGAGTAAATCGTTTCTGACTGTCCCTCACTGCCATTTCCATAGTCACTTTTAGACTTGCCAAAACTGCACACCTTTCTTCCCCTCCCCCACCGATGCACAAAACCTGCTCTTTCTCATCTCTCTCCTGTCCACTTCACTAATGCAAGAGCGTCCACCATCGTCACTCTTGCATCTGTCACTGATAGATTCTGAAACTCACTCTATATTTCTGCGTCTTGCCTTTCACCTCAACTGTTGCAAGGAGAGAGTGTCAACATATTCCTGTGACTAAAACCGGCTCTCTCTATTGGTTATCCCTTATGGTTTAGTTAAGGGAGGCATCGACAGTAAACTTTTCCTCCCCTCTATTTTTGCTGTTCTGTTTTTTTCTACCCGACACACACAAGATAAATAGATAGACGAAGGATAGTATATGAAAAATAATATCCCTTTTTTTCTGTGGAATTAATAGAAAAATAGATAGACGAAGGATGGTATATGAAAAAAAATATTATCTTTTCCTGTGTATATGTCTGGAATAGGAAGGACAATAGGAGGTGGAGGAATAGATGCATGTATATTGTAAATGGTGAGAAATAGAGGCGTGGTCACCAATACCTGCAGGAGCGCGGCATTTCCATAGAGAGACTTGTTAAAAATGCATCAGACGGAAGGTGAGAAGTATATATCAGTCCTCATAGAAGTAAAATAAATGCAAATAAAGTTGTAAGTAGAGAGAGAGAGAGAGAGAGAGAGAGAGAGAGAGAGAGAGAGAGAGAGAGAGAGAGAGAGAGAGAGAGAGAGAGAGAGAGAGAGAGAGAGAGAGAGAGAGAGAGAGAGAGAGAGAGAGAGAGAAACAATGTCATCTCTAAAAAAAATAATGATAAATGATACAAAATGCACACTAAGGAAAACAACACACAAGACAAACAAACAAACAAACAGACAAACAAACAGACAAGCAAACAAACAAACAAACAAACAAACTATACACACACTCCATATACAATAACGAAAAAAAAAACAGAAAAAAGAAAAATAAGAAAAGAAAAAAAAAACGAACTGGAAATTAAAACACACACACACACACACACCTCCCCTTCCCAACCTCCCCTTCCATTTACTTTCCCCTCTTTCTCTCCAGGCCTTCCCTCCTTTCCCCTCCTTCAATTTTCCCCTCCCTCCTCTCTCCTCCCTCCTTTCCCCATTTACTCCTCCCTCTCCATCTCTATCTAGCCTTTCCCTCCTTTCCCTCTCTTTCAACTCCCCTTCCCTCTCTCTCTCTCTCCCCTTCCCCGGCTGAGTCCTCCATATATAAGGCACTTTTTACTCTCCCTTTACATACTGCCTGGTTTCCCCTCGCCCCTGCAACGTATAGGAGACGCCGCTCGTGTTATGCAGTGTTATTCATTTATGCAGTGAATGGCAAGGGGCTGTGTCACGTTGAGGCAGCTTACTAGTACACACACAAGTTCTTCATCATTCAGTAAGGTAATGGTGGAGTGAAGGTGTATACAAGTGTTTGGTGTCTTTTTCAAGGTTTAATATTTTCATTCTCTTTTTTTTCAGTTTTTTTTTATTTATTGTTTGGTACACACGTAAGTTCTTAATTTTTGTTTTGTTTTTTATTTTCACTTTTTTTTTCTTCCTGATGCATAAATAATGTAGGTTTTTCTCATGTTTTCCTTTATTTTGTTCAAGTTTGTGTTTCCTTCTTCATTTTTTTTTATTTTTATTATTCAGTAAACCAAGAAGGAAATTGACTTGCTGATGGATAAATAGACATATAGTTTTTTTTTTATACATAACATATTTTTTGCTTAGTTTTCTGTTCTTTTTCATTTTTTTTTTCATTTTTCGTTATTCATTAAACCAAGAAAAGAAAAAAAATGATGAATAAATAATGTACTTTTCTTTATTTTCCTTTTATTGTTCAATTTTCTGTTACCTTTGTGAGTTAATCAGTATTGAAAGTGAACGAATAAAATGGCACCTTCATTTATCACTTCATTTTTTTTTTTTTCCATCACTGAATAAACAGGGAAATAAATGACTACTTTATAAAATGATCAAGTAATTCCTTTTGTTCTTAATTTTTGTTACTTTTTAAAATTTTCCTTTTTAATATTGTAAGAGAAAATAAGGAAAAAAAAACCGATTAGATTTCCTCAATTTAATCTTTTTTTCATCTTATCCATTTATTTTCTCGTCTCAAGATACTTTTTTTTTTTTATATATATATATATTTTGTGTGTCTTGTTTTCTTTCCATTTTTCCTATTTTTCCCAGTTCTCTCTCTCTCTCTCTCTCTCTCTCTCTCTCTTAACAATACCAGTACT
This sequence comes from Portunus trituberculatus, assembly GCF_017591435.1. NCBI lineage: Eukaryota > Metazoa > Arthropoda > Malacostraca > Decapoda > Portunidae > Portunus > Portunus trituberculatus. The sequence continues at coordinate 5,996,011 of NC_059259.1, read as the reverse complement.
ACAACACACACACACACACACACACACACACACACACACACACACACACACACACACACACACACACACACTCAAGAATATTGCAGAAAAAAAAAACATAACAAAAACGACAATTAAATTTCTTCTTCTTCTTCCCCTCCACTGTCATAACGTTTTCCTTCCAAACGTTTCTACTTTTGGAAACAACCTCTCCTGGATGAAAATTGCGCCCCCCCCCCCGCCTCCGTCCCGCCTCCTCTCCCCCCCCCTCTTCCCTCTCTGTCTTTCTCATTTCTACTTTTTAAATGATTATGAATGCAGAAAAGGAAAGAGAGAGAGAGAGAGAGAGAGAGAGAGAGAGAGAGAGAGAGAGAGAGAGAGAGAGAGAGAGAGAGAGAGAGAGAGACTGACTTTGCTATATACACAAACAGACAGACAAACACACACACACACACACACACACACACACACACACACACACACACACACACACACACACACTCAATTTCCTTTCCTAAATACATACATACAGACAAACAAACACATAGACACTCACACAGACAGACAAACATACAAACAGACACACAGACAGACACACAGACACACAGACAGACACACAGACACACAGACAAACTCCCCTTAACTTTAACTTCCTGTGCTACATATTTACTTTTTGTTATTTTTTCTCTCTCTGTATTCAAAGTTTTGTATTAATTTCCATCTTAAACGTCTTCAATGTTGAGTTAATTAGTTCCCGAATTTTGTTATATCTTACAAATTACGAGACGATGCTCCATTTTCTGTGTATAAAAAAGGAGGGACACACACACACACACACACACACACACACACACACACACACACACACACACACACACACACACACTAAGTTTCTCTCACTCTATATAGACAGACATGAGAAATGAGAAACAGAATGAAAAAAAAAATAGATTAAGAATACGAGAAAATAAAAAGAAATGAAAAAACAGAAATAAGAAAAAAACAAGAAAAAAATGGAGAAAATGAGACAGATAAGAAAAAAAAATAAGAAAAAAAGATTAAAAAAAGAAAAACAGACAAAATACAAGAAAATAAAGAGAGAAATGAGAAACAGAATTATATAAGAAGAAATAAGAAAAAAAAGAAGAAATTCAAGACAAAAAAACAAGACACACACACACACACACACACACACCAATAAAAGAAAATAAAAATAAAATTGACACTCGTTGATTTTTTTGCACTTTTTCAGGGAGGCAAAGGGAGACTGAGAAAAAAATAACGAAGGAAAGAAAAAAAGAAAAAAAGAAAAGAGAAAGAAAAAAAAGAAACAGGGGACATGAAAAGGAAAGGAAGTGAGAGAGAATTTAAAGGAGCAAAAAAATAAAGAAAAAGAAAGGAAAGAATGAGAGAGAAGGCGAGAAATGTAAGGAAGATGAAATAAAAAAGGAAAACAGGAAATAGAGGAAAAAAGAGAGAGAGAGAGAGAGAGAGAGAGAGAGAGAGAGAGAGAGAGAGAGAGAGAGAGAGTCAGTCAGTCAGTCAGTCTTTCCTACCCTTTGTTTCAGTCAGTCCTTGAAACTAAACCAAAACTAGGTCTCTTAATTCCCATGAGTCTCCAGCTCCTCTCACTCTCTCCCCTCTCTCTCTCTCTCTCTCTCTCTCTCTCTCTCTCTCTCTCTCTCCACAAAACATTCTCTCACTAATATTCCTCCCCTCTCTTCATCTTTAACTCTAGCAATACCTGTACATCAATACGTTTTCTTTTTCACATTTTCTCTCTCTCGTGCAGTCTACCAGTAAATCAGAAAATGGATGGAAGATAAAGGAGTAGAAAATGGGTTGAGTTTCCCGGTGTTTTTAAAGGTGACTATTTTCCCTCGCTAAATATTCCATGGTTTTTTCTTGTCCCTGGGAAATTGAAGGTGGTAAAGCAACGTGTTCACAAACTGTACTGGTTAATTTTTTTCAAGGACACGGTGGAGCTTTCAATTATTCTTTTTTTTCTTTTTTTTTTTTTTTTTTTTTTTGCTCTTGACGTGGTGAAAATGATGTTCCAATATTTTCTTTTAGGATTCAAAAGGATATATATAAAAATCCTGCTCTATTTTTCTGCTTTATCATTAAGCTTTCAAATTATTCTTTTTTTTTTTTTTGCTTACTTTACGTGATGTGAAAATGATGTTCCAATATTTATTTTTACGATATAAAAGTATATATAAAAATCCTGCTTTATTTTTCTACTTTATCTTTAAGGTTTCAAATAGTCTTCTTTTTATATTTTAGGGATCTGAAAATAAGTCCCAATATTTTCTTCTATGATTGAAAACTATATGTAAAATCTTCCTCAATTATCTTTTAAATTGACATTAACATAAGATTCTATCACAAAATAACGAGCAATTTTCCAGAGCAGACATTTTAATAATAGTTTTTTTCGACTAGAGAAAAATCTAATATGAAGTGACACAAAACTCCATGATAAACATAAGATAAATTAAAATCCTTTACAATAAACTTTTCAAATCTTCCTTCAAACATTAATCTTATTATTACAACAGTTGGTTTCCTTCCTCCCTTTTAACCTCTTCAGTGCCGTGACTAGTTTCCATATTCATTCCGCTTACTATTAGGTGATTTTATATGGGTTCAGATACTTATGTTGGGATTAGAATAGTGAAGCTTATGGCCACTAATCTTCTGACCTCCATAGATCCTTCCTAATTTAAATAAAACTGTCCAATCATACCCAAAACACACGGTACAAAATGTGTTCCAGTATTGAAGCGGTTAACACTCTAATGACCAAAGCAATGACACTTGGGTATTGCAAAGGACAGGGAGAAAAAACAATTAAAACCTTCAATTAAATATCCTTCAACACATTTATTTTTGTATCTACTGAAGCACACACACCAGAAACAGGAGCTAGAATAATTGAATATAAATAGCGCCGCGCCACTACAAGCTTCAAATGCCTCACAAAACACACCAACACACCAACACACTAACACACCAACACAAAACACTGTCCCTTGCTTCCCTATGCTTCCACCCTTCATAATTATTCCCCTGCATACATTAATTAGCATCCCCTCCCAGGTGTAAGATACTCTCCTCTATATTAACATCACAAAATACCTGTTCATTAAGTCCCCCCCCCCTTCTCGCTATATCAACATTATGAACAGGTGAAAAAAAAAAAAAATGGTGCCTTTCCCCTTTACTATAAACATTAGTTAATACTGCGTCCCCTCACTATAAATTCAATACACCCTCGAATTCCCCTTCATTTCCCCTCAACATCCCTTCACTGAGACCAAAATCCCAGTCAATAATTGAAGCAAAAACATCTGAAGCATAAACGGGATATAAATGGAGGAATTGAGTTTTTGAGGCATTCAACACTACAAAGTTTTCTCTGTCCCAATCAGAAATCTTGGAAAGGTCAAAAGTCAGGCGTTCTGTGGCGTCCCTGCGTGATCTGTTGACTTTCTGAAGGTTGGTTTTCTTTTAAAAGGACGTGGAAACAAAAATTATCAAATATTTTCTCTTTTCTGGTCTTCTTTACACTTAACCTTCCAAATACTGTAGATAAAGAAACACAAAACACGCTTTTCTTCCTTCTACTGCTCTGGTCATCCTTCCTGCCTTTCTAATAATGCAGATTGAAACAAAAATACGTATTAATTCCTTCTATTGTTCTGGTTATCCTTCCTGCCTTTCTAATACTGCAGATATAGAAACACAAAACACGCATTACTTCCTTCTACTGTTCTGGTCATCCTTCCTCATTTCTAATACTGCAGATTGAAACAAACATTATTAAAGGGATTGGAAAGTTAGTGGTCCTTTTTTTCGTTACATGCTGCTCTTGGTCTGTTTTCCCCTATTACATAAAAAAAAAGACAAAAACCAGCACATCTATAAACTATCTTTACTGTCATAGCCATCCATTCTACCAGTCTAATATTGTAGATCGAAAAAAAAAACATTGATATTTTTTTGTACAATTCTTTCCTTAGCCTTCCTAGCACTGTAAATAGGAAATAGCATTCGATTATAAAGAAGAGAAAACATATTAATCTTCACCCTTCTTTAGCTTGTCTATCACTAAATCTACCTGCATGAGGCACAGTGGAGAGAAAGACACGATACAGATAGTCAATTTTGCCATTCTCACCTAAAAAAAAACACTAATGACACAAATAAGAATAAATAGATAAATAAATGAATAAATACACCTTTACAACCTTTGAGTCAGGTCACATAAGGTCAACAGCCACAGGAAGTCTCACATAAGGGACACAGATAGTCAATTTTGCTTTTCTCACCTAAAAAAAAAAAAAAACACTGACGACAAATAAATACGAATAAATAGATAAATAGATGAAAAAATACACCAGGAAGGCTTTCAGATCTCTTTACAACCTCTGAGTCAGGTCATATAAGTCAACAGCCACAGGAAGTCTCACACAGCACCGACACCAATGCTTCGATAATACATCACAGACACCTCCAGGCGGGGATGATAAAATAAGTGTATTGATGTATCAGGTAAATGTTCAAAGCCCCTTGTGTCAGGCCATTCACACTGACACACACACGCACACACACACAGACATGTTAATCGGCTTCTTATTTGTTTATTTTCTCTACCGCGCTACCACCACCACAACCACTACCACCACCACCACTACCACCACAATTTCATATCACTTCTACCTTGAAAACTACCATTACGTCACGTCACACACACGCACACACGCACACACACACACACACACACACACACACACACACACACACGTTAATCGGCTACTTATTTGGAGAGTATGATTAGCTTTCTCACTTCTCCATAAAAAAAAATAGAAGGATAGAAAGATGTTAAAAAATATACATACATACACATAATTTACTTTGATCACTTTAATTGGTGGGTGTGTTAAGAGACCGCCACTCCCAATGCTGCGATAATGAGCTTGTTTATGTGTTCTTAATATCACCCCCTCGTGTCACCACCTCGTGTCACCACCTCGTGTCTAGTGTTGAGCTTCCTTTCATCCTTATTTTGCTCGCCGCTCTGACCCAAATGTGCAGGAAGGAAGGAAGGGTGAAGGAACTCTCTACACGTCTGGTCACAGTTGCCCGCCTTCCTTCTTTCAGTATAGGTAGACAGATTTATTGACCACAAAAATACAAAAAATATATTCTATGGTTAATACATTTATGGTTATGGTAAATATTAAAACCAATGAAATACCAGGTCTCCATTCCGTTAGGTCAGGTTAGGTTAGGTTAGGTTAGGTCAGGTCAGGTCAGGTTAGGTTAGGTTAGGTTAGATTTGGGTAGTTTTGGTTAGGTTAGGTCAGGTCAGGTTAGGTTAGGTTAGCTTAGGTTAGGTTAGGTTAGGTTAGGTTAGGTTACGTTAGGTTAGGTTAGGTCAGGTCAGGTCAGGTTAGGTTAGGTTAGGTTAGATTTGGGTAGTTTTGGTTAGGTTAGGTTAGGTCAGGTTAGGTTAGGTTAGGTTAGGTTAGGTTAGGTTAGGTCAGGTTAGGTTAGGTTAGGTTAGGTCAGGTTAGGTTAGGTTAGGTCAGGTCAGGTCAGGTTAGGTTAGGTTAGGTTAGGTTAGGTTAGGTTAGGTCAGGTCAGGTTAGGTTAGGTCAGGTTAGATTTGGGTAGTTTTCTCTTCTATCTTTCGATTTCTGATACTTTCTACCTATTTAATTTCATCTGTTTCTCTTTCTTTTATTTGTTTATTTCTCTGTGTCTCTTTTGATGTAAGTAATGTCTCTGTCTCTCTCTCTCTCTCTCTCTCTCTCTCTCTCTCTCTCTCTCTCTCTCTCTCTCTCTCTCACTTTACAATTTGTCACTCATCTACTGTTCTACATAATCCACATTTTTTCTACTTTTTCAATATAATCCACCTTTATTTCTCTTTTGTATCCAAGCCACCTCTCTCTCTCTCTCTCTCTCTCTCTCTCTCAATTGTTGCCTCATTTCACGCTACTGATTGATTAAATTGGTACTCTAAAACACACGCGTTGTTATGTTGAATGTTCACCTTTTCTTCTGTCCTCAATAACCCTTTATACTCACTGAAATGTCTCCCACTCATTACTATTATGCCATTAGTACGTGTCGTGAAATTGCCGCGTTAATGTTACTGGGGCTGTTGTTCCTCTGTGTGTGTAGCTTATGTCAAACGTCCATACTGCAGTTTAATTTCTATTCAGCGTGACCTCAGTTCCCTCCTTGTACCTCTTCTGTCTGTTTGGCTGTCTGCCTTTCTGTATGTCTCTCGTTTTGCATGTTTGTATCTGTCTGTCTGTGTTTTTGAACTTTATTTCCTTCTTGTATCTCTTCTGTCTGTTTGTTTGTCTGTCTGTCTATCTTTTTGTCTGTCTGTCTGTCTCTGTCTGTCTATCTATGTCTGTCTGTCTTTTTTTCCTGTCTATCTCTGTCGGTGTGTCGTTTTGCCTCTCTCTCTCTCTCTCTCTCTCTCTCTCCTAGCCACTTCGTTCATGGGTCTGAGTACACGTTAATCTAATTGCTTTATTCATCACTAACATTCAAAAGCAGAGTTCGTCGTGTTATCAGATCCTCTCCTTTCAATTTCACCCTCCATCATTCCGGCACTTCGTCACTTTTCAATCACCTCAACCTCTCATGGCGGTATTGATATAGTTACGTGTTATTGCAACTCAAATACTTTCCACATCAATGATATTCCAATGTACAAGTTACCACACCAAACCTTCACGATTCGCTTTGATCTCTACAAGTGTATTTATTATGTCCGTCTCTCTTAAGTTTTGATAATTTCCTAGGACATTAATTCAATGCTGAGTTCAATATTGTGGTTAATATGGTTACTTTGTAGTTCATGTTCTAATGCTTTCAATTTTCACCTTTATCATTTTCTATATGGTTTCTCTTTCTCTGTGTCTGTCTCTGTATTTGTCTCTCTGTGTCTCTCTCTCTCTCTCTCTCTCTCTCTCTCTCTCTCTCTCTCTCTCTCTCTCTCTCTCTCTCTCTCTCTCTCTCTCTCTCATTACTATTTTCTTTTTTTCGTTTTCATATTTCTTTTTCTTCTTTTCTCTTGTTCTTACCATGTAGTTTTTTTTTCCCGCGTTTTTCTTTTGTCTCTCTCTCTCTCTCTCTCTCTCTCTCTCTCTCTCTCTCTCTCTCTCTCTCTCTCTCTCTCTCTCTCTCTCTCTCTCTCTCTCTCTCTCTGCGAGTTTAACTGAATCACGTGACATTAATTTCACTATAAAATACTGTACTTTACATATTTACTCCATTAATATTCCGTTACACTATTTCTCATACTACATTTTGTCTTGCAGTCTCATTTCTACCCGTGAAACTGTGACCCTTGTTCAAAAAAGCTTTACATTCTCACCACGACTATTTTCGAGGCCACAGAAATTATTAGAGGAGTTTTCAAGTCTGTTGCTCCAGTTAGTCATGCAGAAATCTTGTCACTCTGCCGCTAGAACCGTAAAAACACCTTAAAAAAATCGCGTAAATTTAGATAAAGCATTTTGAAATAGTGGAGGTCAAGCGCAGAAGTGTTTCAGATTTTGAGCTTAAGTTTCTCTCCTCCTGCAGTACCGCGGCGGGCTAGGCAGCGGTAGTCAGCAGTGTGAGGGCAGCAGTAACACATGGAAGTAGGCGAGTTAGTGGCATTCTAGGTGTGAAACTGTGAGTGGAAACATTTGAAACAGAAAGAAAGGAAGGAAGGAAGGAAGGAAGGTTGATCTGTTTTATATATGTGTATGAACTTTCTCAGTACAATGACGCGTTTCCATATTCATTCTGGTGACTATTTGGTGATTTTATACAGCTTCAGAAACTCATGTCGGGGATTAAAATAGTGAAGACTCTGGCCATTAATCTGCTGAACTCAATAGACCCTTCCTAATGTCAATAAAATAGTCTAATTAATGGTAAATAAATCTCAAGGTAAAAATGTGTCTCGGTATTGAAGAATAAAAAAAAAAAAAAACGTTTCAGTGTTTAAATGTTTCAGTGTTTAAACGTTTCAGTGTTTCTAATGGTAAGGACAGGCCATTTATTTCACTATTTTATCTCTCGACGTGCCTTTCTCTCTCTGCCACATTTCTCTTCAAGCTTAAGGTAATTGTTTGCCTCAAGATAAAAGTGCAATTTCGAAGATAGTTGATAGAAGTGAAAAGAAAAAGAGCGATCGAGTTGTGTAATTAATTCCCTTTCCACTTAATAGCTTCAGGTTGTCTCGTTAGAATCATCTCGGTATGTTGAAATGAAGCAGGAAGGGTTATTTTGTCAACCTCACTAATGTGTCACTCAAGAACACGAGAACAAAAGAAAATGGAACATGGAAGAAAACTAATAAAACATGACACGCTCACTAAAAGAAGACAAAAAACATGAGAAAAACAAAGGAATAAGGCTGAACACTAATAAAATGATGAAATACTCACTAAAAGAACACAATAACAAGAGAAAAACAAATGAACAAGGCTGAGCACTAATAAAATAATGAAACACTCACTAAAAGAACACAAGAACATGAAAAATAACAAATGAACAAGGCTGAACACAATAAGAACTTAAAAACAAGGAGAATAAAAGATTATGGAAGAATACTAATAAAACATAACACACTAAAAGAACAAAGAAAAACATGAAAAACATAGGATTCAAGGCAGAACATTGATAAAAAAAAATTACTCGCTCAATAAAATAATGAAAAACAAAGGATTCAAGGCAGAAAAATAAAAAAAAACTCAATAAAATCATGAAAAACAAAGGATTCCAGGCAGAACATTGATAAAAAAATGACTCACTAAATGAACACAAGAACATAAACGAGTGAAAGGAACACCATACAAGTCAATTACATTTATAAAGCACTCAATTTCTCACCAATACCTTCCTATCTCATCTTTTTTGCCATCTAACCTTATCAAATGACAATACTTCCATTACCACAAGTCTCTCTCTCTTTCTCAGTCTCTCGCGTTAATAAATCTCACAGGAATCCTATCACGTCTTAAGTTTATGAGAATTCTGTCGTATAAATTGTCTTCTCCTTCCTTATTCTCCTCCAGTCTCCTCAAAGCTCCCATCGCTACTTTCCAGGGCCTTCTCAATCACGTCTGGAACCTCCTCGCCTCCTTTGCCTCCTTTACTCTATCACAACACAAGGCACACTCAAACCCTGGAAGAGATTTTAGTCACATAAATTGTCTTTCGCTTCCTAATGCTCCTCCAGTCTCCTCAAAGCTCGCATCCAGGACCTTCTAAATCACATCTGGAACTTCCTCGCCTCCTTTGCCTCTTTTACTCATTCACAACACAATGCACACTCAAACCCTGGATAGTCTTAGTTAGCTGCTGCTGTTGAGTGGCGGTGAGACAGCAGGTGAAGCATACATGAGTCTTGGCAGATTAAAGGTTAGGTATACCGCTTTTATTTACTCTGTTGGTGTGCCCAGTGATTTGAGTCCGCGTAGCATCTCCATCACCTCCACGAACTGTCACAACACAAGGCACACTCAGGCCCTGGAAAGTCTTTTTACTAGTATGTCTCTCAGTCGATCCAGAAATTCACTGAAGAAATATTACCCATTATTTCATGCATTTTCAATTTTTTTTCCATTATTTCATGCATTTTCAACTTTTTTTTTTATTTTTATTTCTCTCAGTGGGAAGTCTTAGTTTTTAGTCGTATTTCTCTAAGTCATTCCAAATATTCAGTTGAAGTATCATTTATTACTTCATATGCAATTTCTTCAAGTTTTCTTTTTTTTTTCTTTTGTATTTCTCTCAGTGGAAAGTCTTAGTTTTTACTGGTATGTCTCTCAGTCGTTCCATAAATTCAGTTGAAGAAATATCACCAATTACTTCATACTTTTCTTCAATTATTTTTTTTAATCCATATTTCTCTCAGTGGCTTCACGATTTCGCCTTAAAAATGTCACCATCAATTTCTTCATAAAAGGTCTTATAAATTTTACCTTTGTTTCTTTAAATAATTGCAGGAATTGACTTTTTAAGATATACATATTTAATTCCATTCCAGTCTCTTAACAGTCTAACTCCCTCCAGTCCATTCCATTCCAGTCTTTTAACAGTCTAACTCTTCCAGTCTATAACTCTTCTTTCCCAGTTCTTTACCAGCTTTACAGTTTTCCATTCCAGTCTTTTAGCAGTCAATTCTTTCTCCATTTCTCATCTCCCAGTACAAGAAGGAGGAACAAGAAGGAAGAGGAGATGATGGGAGGACATGGAGGAAGAGGAAGAGGAAGAGGAGGAGAGAAACTAAGGAAAATTTCTCATCTCCCAGTACAAGAAGGAGGAACAAGAAGGAAGAGGAGAGGATGGGAGGATGTGGAAGAAGGGGAGAGGAAGAGGAGGAGAGAAACTAAGGAAAATTTCTCATCTCCCAGTACAAGAAGGAGGAACAAGAAGGAAGAGGGAAAGGATGGGAGGACATGGAGGAAGAGGCAGAGTAAGAGGAGGAGAGAAACTAAGGAAAATTTCTCATCTCCCAGTACAAGAAGGAGGAACAAGAAGGAAGAGGAGATGATGGGAGGACATGGAAGAAGAGGAGAGGAAGAGAAGGAAAGAAACTAAGAAAAATTTCTCATCTTCCAGTACAAGAAGGAGGAACAAGAAGGAAGGAAATGGAGGAAAGGCAGAGTAAGAGGAGGAGAGAAACTAAGGAAATGACAGGAGGGAGAGAGGAAAGAATTATCCCTTCCAGCTCACCATCCCGTCTGTCACCTTCCAGTCAATCGCAGGACTTTTGGCGCTCTCACCTGCTGGGTACACACACTCAAGGTTCCAGGGCGTTCATCACTCACTTTTCCAGACCGCCACGTCCTTTCCAGCGCCTCTCTCTCCTCTTTTCTCTTCAGGTTTCTTGCTTCTATTTTTCAGAACTTCCTCTTGTATCTGCTTTCTGTGTCAGTATTGGGTTTTTGTCTGTCTAACTGTCTGTCTGTCTGTCTGTCTGGTCTCTGTCTCTGTCTCTCTCTCTCTCTCTCTCTCTCTCTCTCTCTCTCTCTCTCTCTTTCCTTCCCCTTCATCAACTATTTTCTGGATTTAATAACGTATGTCTATCTTTCTGTCGTTTCTCTCGCTGCCTTTCTCTCTCTCTCTCTCTCTCTCTCTCTCTCTCTCTCTCTCTCTCTCTCTCTCTCTCTGCGCCCTGAGGATTGGCCTTTCCTGTACCTTACTGCTAATCGGCCTGCGAGGGATTACTCTTCCATGAAGCTGAGAGGGTCACGAGTAACACCAGGAGGAGGAGGAGGAGGAGGAGGAGGAGGGTGAGTACGACAAAGACAAGGATCAGAAAGAGAAGTAGAAAGACAAGTTAGAGCCGTGACATTATGCAGCACAAAAGCAGCATTGACAGACACACTTATTCGCCTTTATTTTTCATTTTTTTATTTTATTTATACCATGTGGGCTTTTCACGGGAATTTATGGGCTAAAGGGGATACTTTTTTGGGGGTACCTTCTATCTCAAAGCCCACCCGCTAGGAAACCGTTGCCCCGAGTGAGGAAGCCCAACCTACACTCGGACCGTGGACAGGATTCGAACCCGTGCGCTTGGAGACCCCTCGGACCCCAAAGCGAGCATGGTTCCACTGTACCACGGCGGCCCCCACTGTGTGACTATGGCCTGTATTCCTAAAACACTTCGTTCTCTCACCATCACTACTTTCCGAATGCATTAATTGAAGAAGTTCATGTTTTTAAGGGTATTTTTATGGATCGAAGACGGACTGACAAGATTTCTAGATTATCATGAGAAACTGTCTTCAAAATCCAGCTAGTCGTCTCTGTGGCCGTGGAAAACTGTCGTGGCGAGAGAGGAAGGCGATGAATAAGGCTCCCTCACCACCCACCACCACCAGGACCCAGGAATCAGTCGAAAAAGTGATGAAAAGCGAGGCAGAGAGGATGAATATAAATAAGACGAAAGAGGTGTCCAACAAATACTAGAAAAAAAAACTTAGGAGGCGAAAAAAATATTCAGCAAATTCTCTTACGGACAGACTGACAGATAGAATAAGAGAGAGCCAAGTAAAGAATAAAGGATAATCAGAAAGGACGTAGAAAGATAAAGAAGGGATGAGGGAGAGGGAGGCAAAGTGACAAGAGCAAACTGAGGAAGAGAGAGAGACAGAGATTAAGAAACCGAGAGATAAAAGAATAAAACAAGGAAAAGGAAACCAAAAGAAAACAAAACGGAGAAAATAATAGAGAGAAGAAACGAACATCAGGACCTTGACCGAGGAGGAGGAGGAGGAGGAGGAGGAGGAGGAGGAGGAGGAGGAGGAGGAGGAGGAAGAAGAGGAGGAGGAAAAGGAGGAGAAGGAGGAAGAGGAGGAAAAGGAGGAGGAGGAGGAAGAGGAGAAGGAGGAGGAGGAGGAGGAGGAGAGAGGAAGAGAGGCTATAATAATAACAATACTACCAAATGACGCTTGAGAGAGACTGTGGTTGGCAGTCACGATCTCTCTCTCTCTCTCTCTCTCTCTCTCTCTCTCTCTCTCTCTCTCTCTCAGTATTCAAAGAAATAGTTCCCATCTATCTATCTATCTATCTACCTATGTTTTATCTATTTTTCTGTCAGTCTGTCTGTCTGTCTGTCTGTCTGTCTGTCTGTCTGTCTGTCTGTCTGTCTGTCTGTCAGTCTATTTGCTAAGGTTGAAGGTATAAGTTTATTTATCGATCTATTCTCACTCTCCCTCTCTGAACTAAATCCATTTCTCTGTAAACTGTTTCCCTAAAGCCAATTGCTCTCAAATCCGAAAATACACTGCCTCTCTCTCTCTCTCTCTCTCTCTCTCTCTCTCTCTCTCTCTCTCTCTATTCCATTTACCTTCTTTCCCTCCATCTCTATTTCAATATTCTCTCCCTTTTCTCTCCCTTTCTTCTATTCATCTCTCTCTCTCTCTCTCTCTCTCTCTCTCTCTCTCTCTCTCTCTCTCTCTCTCTCTCTCTCTCTTAAGCCATATTAACGCATCCGAACGAAAGATTAACACATACATAACATTTACTTAACTTGCTTCAAATTGTCTGGTTTCTCTCTACGGCTGTGACTTTAGTACAATATATTCACTATTTTTTTCTTTGTTTTTCTATCTTCGTTTGAAAAAAAATGGAGAGGAAAGGAATGACCACAGTTGACCTGACCTGACCTGACCTTAATTTTTTTTCCATGAAGGTCCGTAAGAGGAGAGTGTGTGTGTTCATTTTTTTTTCTTTTCTTTCTTTTTTTTTCTTCTTTTTTCCAGCTTTTTGTTTTATTTAGTCTGTTTTGTCTGTCTGTCTGTTTGTCTGTCAGTTCAGTGTGTTTTTTTGGGGAATTTTCTGTCTGTCTGTTTGTCTGACTGTCTTTCTTTTCGTAACTCTGTCTGTATGTATGTCTGCTTGTCTGTCTGTCTATTTACCTTCATGTCTTTCTATCACTGCTCTTGTCTGTCTGTCTGTCTGTCTGTTTGTCTATCTTAACAGCCACAAATATTCTTGAAAAAGCTTAAGAAAGTGAAAAACAAAACCATGAACAGAACATTCAAGTAAAGAAAATATTAAAGAATGAAAAGGATAAGATGAACAATAAAAAAGAAGAAAAGAAAAGGAACACAAGAAAAGGAATAAGAAGAAATAATGAAGGAAATACTAAATGATAAAAGAAGTGATAAGCAAACAAGCAAAACACACACACACACACACACACACACACACACACACACACATCAACCAATGGAACTACTAATACATTTCTTCTCGACCAATCAGAAAGCAGCGTGTTCTGAACTAGCCAATGAGAGCACACACAGATCCTGACCACCACCGCCACCACTACCACCACCACCACCACCACCACCACCTTCTTGCCATTTCCTGTTCATGAATCAACAGGATCGAACATTCTGAAGGAGGAGGAGGAGGAGTAGGAGGAGGAGGAGGAGGAAGAGGATGAGGAGGAGGAGGAGGAGGAGGAGGAGGAAGAGGAAGAGGAAGAGGAAAAGGAGAAGAAGAAAAAGAAGAAGAGAAAGAAGAACATTAATAATAATAATAATAATAATAATAATAATAATAATAATGATAATAATAGTAATAATAATAATAATAATAATAATAATAAGAAGAAGAAGAAGAAGAAGAAAGAGAAGAAAAGAAGGAGGAGGAGGAGGAATGAATGAAGAATACAAAGAAATGAATTTACTTAGAAGGAAGGATGGGAAGAAGGAAAAGAGAGAAAAAAAAGAGAAGGAAAGAAAGAATAAGTCGAGACGAAAAAAAGAGGAAAAAAATAAAATGAAAGGAAAACAGAAAAGAAAAAAAGGAAAGAAAAGACAAAAATAAAAAAAATAGTGAAAATTTTGAACACTAGAATGAAAGGAGGAGGAAATTAAATAAACTCTAAATAAAAAAAAAGGAATGAAAGAGAATATGATGAAAGTAATGGACGCAATAATGAAGAAAGATGAAAAAAAGATTAGGAATGAAAAAAAAGGAAAAGGAAAAACGAAAATAAGTCAACAAAAGAAAGAAGAAAAGAAGAAAATGATGAAAATAAAGAAAAAGAGACGAGAAAATGAGAATAGAAAAGATGAAAAACGAAAAAAAGTTAAAAAGAAAGAAAAAAAAAGAAGAAAATTATGAAAATAAAGAAAATAGACGAGAAAATGAGAAGAAAAAGAAAAAAAGGAAGAAAAGGATAGCAAGGGAAAAGAACAATAATAACAAACACGAAAAGGAAAATGAAGAACAAAAACAGAAAAATAAATAGAAGATGAAATATTGAAATAAATGGAGAAGGAAAGAAAGAGAACAAATAAATAAAAAGAAAGATAAAAGAAATGAAAACAAAGAAAAGAAAAATTGATGGAAAAAAAGAAAAAAAGAAAAGTAAATGATTGGAAAAAAGAAAAAAAGAAAAAGAAATAAATGAAATAAATAAATAGAAAACAATAATAAAAAAAAAACAGGAAAATCGAAAATACAAGAAAACAAACACGAAGACAAAAAGAAAAATAACAATAAAGGAAAGAAAACAAGAAAATAAAAGGAAATTAAAGGAAATAGAAAAATAAAAAAGGAAATTAAAATATAGAAGAGAAAAAGTAAAGGAGGAATTATTAAGTAGTCAGAGAGAGAGAGAGAGAGAGAGAGAGAGAGACTAATAGGAAAAACCCACGAAAGAAAACGGGAGGTACAACTAATGGCAGAGGGGGGAACTTAATCAATATGTATTAGTAACTCGAGAAACAAGACACCCTTTCTCTCTCTCTCTCTCTCTCTCTCTCTCTCTCTCTCTCTCTCTCTCTCTCTCTCTGACTATTTTACACTACTTAATAATTCCTCCTTCACTTTTCCTCTCCTCTATTTTGATTTCCTTTTTATTTTTCTATTTCCTTTAATTTCCTTTTATTTTCTTGTGTTACCTGTCTAAGTAGTAGTAGTAGTAGTAGTAGTAGTAGTAGTAGTAGTAGTAGTAGTGATAGTAGTGGTAGTAGTAGTAGTAGTAGTAGTAGTAGATAAATAACAATAAAATACCAATGAAAAATAAGTGATAATAAAATAATACATTAAACACACACACACACACACACACACACACACACACACACACACACACACAGCAAACAGACATGTGTGCGTACAGGTCAGAGTGACGAGATTAGTGTAAACAAACAGAAAGAGAGAGAGAGAGAGAGAGAGAGAGAGAGAGAGAGAGAGAGAGAGAGAGAGAGAATGTTTACGTGTGTGTGTGTGTGTGTGTGTGTGTGTGTGTGTGTGTGTGTGTGTGTGTGTGTGTGTGTGTGTGTGTTTTCGCCACATATTGATCCCCCCACATCGAAAGACAACCGACCAGACACACACACACACACACACACACACACACACACACACACACACACACACACACACACACATAACCACTCGTGTTGTCTCTCCTAAGTCTTGTTATGTTCTGGTTGTTGTGACGAGGAGGAGGAGGAAGAGAAGGAGGAGGAGGAGGAGGAGGAGGAGGAGGAGGAGGAGGAGGAGGAGGAGGAGGAGGAGGAGGAGGAGACGGAGACGGAGGAGAAGGAGGAATTGAAAGGGGAGAAGGAAGATGAGAGGAAAAACCAGTGACTGTCAGAGAGAGAGAGAGAGAGAGAGAGAGAGAGAGAGAGAGAGAGAGAGAGAGAGAGAGAGATGAAATTTACATAGGAGATTTAATATTTCAAGGCTTTTCCTCTTCCCCTCTCTCACCTTCCCTCTCTCCCCCTCTCCCTCTCCCTCTCCAACTGTGTAATCCCCTCTCCCCACTAATATTATCTATGGTCCCTTTGCGCCCCTCCATCTCTCCCCTCTTCCCCTTCATTTTCCTCCTTTTTCCTCCCTTCTCCAATTTCTAAATTATTTGTATCTTGCTCAAATTATGATTCATTTTGACCTTCCATCATTTTTTCCTACCTTTATTCCTCCCTCTCCCTCTCTCTCTCTCTCTCTCTCTCTCTTGATGGGAAATAGAAGAGGAAGTAGTGGAATAAAAAAGAGGAGAGATGGACAAAATTTGAGAAGATGGAATGGGAAAGAGTAAATGAAAAAATAACAAGAAAATATATGAAAAAGAAACTAAGTAAATGAGATCAAAGAAGGAATGTTTGTTTGGTTTGATGTCTCTCTCTCTCTCTCTCTCTCTCTCTCTCTCTCTCTCTCTCTCTCTCTCTCTGTAAATATTTGATGAAAAGTTATTGAAGTTGCATTTTTTTTTCTTTCTCTCTTTTGTTCCACTTTCAGAATTTGCTTTAAAAATTTTCTCGATTCACTTTTTGGTTAATATTTTAGTTTGTGTGGATTGTTGCATTAATTAATTTCCCTTCATTTATATTTCAGGATGTTTATGACACTGAGAAGCAGCAACAGTAGTAGTGGTAGTAGTAGTAGTAGTAGTAGTAGTAGTAGTAGTAGTAGTAGTAGTAGTTGAATTGATAATAAACGAATGTCAACAACAACAACAACAACATCAAAACAACAACAAAACAACAGCTATCACAAATACCACAAAAACAACAACATCAAGAACAACAACAATAAGAAACACTTTTCCCAGCATTCTTTCAATCATTGTATTAGAATCATCATAATCAAGTAATTTAGAACAACAAATTAACAAAGATAGAAAAATAATACAAAAACAACAATATCAACAACAACAACAAGAATAATACACTTTTTCCCAGCCTTCTTTAACATCATAACCAAACAATACATCTCTTGTCCAATTACATCACCTCGCACTGAACGTCAATCAATATCCAACAATTTCAAATTTTTTACATTGTTCTTTTTAATACACATGCAAAAAACAAGGAGATGAATTTCCATGCAGTGTTTTATTGCCACGGAAACTTACTATTAATTTGCAGCGTGTTTTTATTGTGAGGACAGAGAGAGAGAGAGAGAGAGAGAGAGAGAGAGATGTGTGTTTACTTGTTGTTGTTGTTGTTGTTGTAAGGTTTCTTTCATTATGGTTTAGGAAATTGTGTTTTTTTATTACAATGTGTGTGTATTCCAACTATTTGCACTAATCTCTCTCTCTCTCTCTCTCTCTCTCTCTCTCTCTCTCTCTCTCTCTCTCTCTCTCTGTTTCAATTTCCTATCGTTCACTTCTTTTATTTTATTCTTTTCACACTTTATCTCTTCCCTTCCGCATTCTCTCACTCTTTTTCTCCTCCTCCCCATCCTCATCCTCCTCCTCCTCCTCCTCCTCCTCCTCTTCCTCCTCCTCCTCCTTTCCTACCTCTCTCCTCTCCCTCTCTCTTCCCTTCTGAAAACAACACTAATCACTCCAGAGAGAGAGAGAGAGAGAGAGAGAGAGAGAGAGAGAGAGAGAGAGAGAGAAAGAGAGAGAGAGAGAATGACATACGTAAGACATTGCACTCTCTCTCTCTCTCTCTCTCTCTCTCTCTCTCTCTCTCTCTCTGCTGCCATTGTGCTGTTTGAAGGCAAAAGTTTGACCCAAAAATGAGGTTTCGTAACTTTCTTCTTTCATTCCCACGTCAATAATTACTTGTTATGTGTCCTTCCTTGTCCTGCGTCTGTCCTGTTTGTCTTCCCGTCTCTCCGTCTGTCCCCTCACAAGTAATGATGTTATTTTCTTGTTTTCCCTGCTTTTTTTTTTTTGCTCTCTCTCTCTCTCTCTCTCTCTCTCTCTCTCTCTCTCTCTCTCTCTCTTTTCAGTGTTTCTATATAATTTTTTTTCTTAGTTGACATTTTTTTTATCTTTTATCAATTTTTATCAGTTATTTTTAACAACAACAACAACTACTACTACTACTACTACTACTACTACAACAACATCTACTACTACTACTACTACTACAACTACTACCACTACTAATACTACTTCTTCCATTACAACAACGACAACAACTACTACTACTACCACTACTACTACTACTACTACTACTACTACTACTACTACTACTACTACTACTACCACCATCACCTGACAAGACTACAGGTACAGAAAATTAATTAAGTCGTTTATTTTTTTGTAGTTAATGTCTAAAATGTATTTATTTTTATAGCAGTGGCATTTAGGAAGTGGAATATTTGCGCTCTCTCTCTCTCTCTCTCTCTCTCTCTCTCTCCAATTTACTCAGACATTTTATTTTAACCCTCCTTTTAATTTCTAGCTTGTTATTTTTTTTTCTCTCGTTTCTCCAAGTTCTATTTATTTTCATTTATTTCAATCAACATGTATTTTTTTTTTCATTTCCTGATGTTTCCTTTTCTTTCTTTCTTTATTTTTTTTCATGCACTTGTCTGTTACTCGTCCATTTCTCCACATTCACTCTTTTTCAAATCTCCCCTCTCCCTCTCCCTCTCCCTCTCCTCTCTCTCTCTCTCTCTCTCTCTCTCTCTTTGTTTCTCCTTTCCTCTGTTTTTCTTTATTTCTTCATTATTATCTTTCCTTTCCTTATTTATTTCTTTTCCTTCCTTCTCTCCCTTTTTCTCTCTCTTCCTTTCTCTAGATCTCTTCATAATTAGTCCTCTCTCTCTCTCTCTCTCTCTCTCTCTCTCTCTCTCTCTCTCTCTCTCTCTCTCTCTCTGTCTGTGTGTTTTTATTATTTTTTTGTATTTTCTTGCAGGTTCGAGTTGTTTTTTGTATTTTTATTTCATTTTTTGTATTTTTCTTTCAATTTTTCTTTTTCTTATTTCAATTTTCGTTTTTTTATTCATTTTTTCATATTTTTATTTCAATTTTTCTTTTTCTTATTTCAATTTTCGTTTTTTTATTTCATTTTTTCATTTATATTTCATGAGTTTTTTTTTTATATTTAATTTCTTCTTTTGATTTGGTTGTTTTGTTGTTGCTGTTGTTAAAGAAGAAGAACAAGAACAAGAACAACAACAACAACAACAACAATAAAATAAAGGTAAAAATTTTCGTCTTTCTCTCCTTTTTTTTCATTTTTTTCTTATATTTCCACTAATTTATGTTCATTTTCCATATTCATCCCTTTTTCCTTTTCCTCTTTTTACTTTTTCCTCTTCACCTCCTTTTTTTTCCCTTTTTTTCTTATATTTCCACTAATTTATGTTCATTTTCCATATTCATCCCTTTTTTCCTTTTCCTCTCCTCCTTACCTCCTTTCATTCAATGTTTTCTTTCTTCTGATTCCAGATATTTGCTTTCATTTTCCATCTTTTTTTTTTTTTGCTGTTTAAATGTCTGTTTCCTTTCTTTCAATACGTTTACATTCTTCTATCTAATTCTTTATCCATCTTTCTCCTTTCATTCATATTTACATTTCTATTATTGCTTTTTTTTGTCTTTTCTGTTTTACATTTTCTTTATCATCTGAACGTTTTTCTTTT
>NC_059259.1:5968645-5971145 GCF_017591435.1 Portunus trituberculatus | reverse complement strand
GAGAGGGAGAGGGAGAGAGAGAGAGGGAGAGGGGAAGTAAGGGACATTTGAGAGTAAACTTGGGCTTAAGGAAGATTAGTGGATTAGAGAGAGAGAGAGAGAGAGAGAGAGAGAGAGAGAGAGAGAGAGAGAGAGAGAGAGAGAGAGAGAGAGAGAGAGAGAGAGAGAGAGAGAGAGAGAGAGAGAGAGAGAGAGAGAGAGAGAGAGAAGGATTTAGTGTAGACTTTCCTTTTTTCCTCCTCCTTTTCTTCCTTTTCCTCCTCCTCCTCTATTTTTTTTCTTCTTTTTCTTCTTCTTCTTTATCTTCCTCCTCCTCCACCTTCTCCTTCTCCTCTTTTTCTTTCTTCTTCCTCTTCCTCCTCCTCCTCCACCACCTTCTCCTCCTCCTCCTCCTCCTTCTCCTACTCCTTTTCCTCCTCCTCCTGGTTGCAGTGGTGGTGGTGGTGGTGGTGGTGGTGGTGGTGGTGGTGGTGGTGGTGGTGGTGGTGTTGGTGAAGTGAGAGAAGGAACAGAAAGTGATGGTGGTGGTGACAGAAAATGAGTGAAAAAAAAAAAATAAAATAATGAATAATAATAATAATAATAATAATAGATAATAAATAAAATGAAATAGAAGAATAAAAAAAAGTTAAAGAAATAAGAAAATAAAAAAAATTGAAACTGTGATAAAATTGACAAAAAAAAAGTAACAATTTATTATCAAAAAAACGTGAAAAAAAAGATAACAACAACAACAACAACAACAACATACAAAAATTTACATTAATCTGAGTACTCACCACCCGTTTTCTTTCATCCTGTCTCCGTTTTCTTTAAGGTGTCACTATTCCATTTTCCATTTTCGGTTCTGGAAAGAAAATAAAAATTAATTAAATCTGAAAAATTAATTACGATTATATTTCTATTTTTTAAAGTCACAAAGAAAATGAAGAAAAGCAAATTAGAAAACGAAAAAAGTGGAGAGAGAGAGAGAGAGAGAGAGAGAGAGAGAGAGAGAGAGAGAGAGAGAGAGAGAGAGAGAGAGAGAGAGAGAGAGAAATGAGAAAAAAAAAATTAAAAACGAAAAAAAACAATTAAAAAAAAAAATCCCACAACGAAAAGAAAACAAGAAAAAAAGCAGGAAAAACGAAAAAAAAGTAAGGGAAACAGTCAGTAGAAATTAAGGACCGTACTTAGCGGGAGACGGTCCGTGATAATGGTGTGTTTGGGGTGCAATGGCTGGCAGTCTCGGATTAGGGACAGAAAGAGAGACAAAAGTACGTATTTTTCCTCCACTCTTGTGTGGGTGGAGGGAGAAAAGAGAGGGATTAGAGAGAGAAAAGTGACGATTAAGAGAGAGAGATAGAAAGAGAGAGAGAGAGAGAATTAACAAAAGAAAAACAAGAAATAGAACACAAAATAAGAAAATAACAACTTAACACACACACACACACACAAAATAAATAAATAAAAAAATAAAGAAAGCGAAAAAGCGAAAAGAAAACGGCATTAACGCAAAAAAACACTCCCTTCTCCTGTGTTTACTTCTCGATGAAAGAAAACGGAGCAATGAAAGAGAAGGGAGTGCATTCAGGGCAAACTTTCTTAATTGTGGGATTGAAAACTGAGGGGAACCACAATTTGACTGAAAATACTGGTGCCTTCACTGATCAAAAGCTGGATAATGAAGGAGGCGAGGCAGAAGGCGGAGGAGGAGGAGGAGGAGGAGGAGGAGGAGGAGGAGGAGGAGGAGGAGGAGGAGGAGGAGGAGGAGAAGTAGTAAGAGGAGAAGGAATGGCGGTTTAGCAGTGAAGTGTTCCTCAGAGCGAAGAAGGAAGAAGAAGAACTGGAAAATTAGTGAACAAGGAGGAGGAGGAGGAAGAGGAGGAGGAGGAGGAGGAGGAGGAGGAGGAGAAAAACACATTCCTGGGGTACAAATCGGCCTGAACAATGAACAAAGACACAAAAGAAGGAAGAAAGACAAGAAGACAAAAAAAAATGTGGAATAAATGAAGGGTAAATAGAAAGAATAAGGAAGAGGAACATGAGGATAATCATTAAGAAGAAGAAGAAGAAGAAGAAGAAGGAGGAGGAGGAGGAGGAGGAGGAGAAGTAGGATGAAAGGATAAGTTTGAGACAAGGACACAAAGGAAGAGGAGGAGAAGCAGGAGGAGGAGGAGGAGGAGGAAGAGGAGGAGGAGGAGGAGGAGGAGGAGGAGGAGGAGGAGGAGGAGGAGGAGGAGGAGGAGGAGGAGGAGTAAAATGAAAGCTATGCAAAACGAAAAATTAATAAAAAGTTAAACTACAATTTTTTTTCTTTGAACTAAATTAGAGCACACACACACACACACACACACACACACACACACACACACACACACACACGTAGTAGTGTAGTGGTTAGCACGCTCGACTCACAATCGAGAGGGCTGGGTTCGAGTCCCGGTAAGCGGCGAGGCAAATGGGCAAGCCTCTTAATGTGTGGGGTGTGTTCACCTAGCAGTAAATAGGTACGGGATGT
>NC_059259.1:5961145-5963645 GCF_017591435.1 Portunus trituberculatus | reverse complement strand
CTCTGCTTATTTGTTTCCATGTCTCTGTTAAGGAAGGAGGAGGAGGAGGAGGAGGAGGAGGAGGAACATGAAAGAGAAAAGGATGATGATAATAGAATGGAGGAGGAGGAGGACGTAGAGGAGGAAGAGAAGGAGGAAGAGGAGGAGGAGGAGGAGGACAGCAAGCAAGAGAAAGAGGAGATGAAGGAGGAATTGTAATGGCAAGAGGAGGAGGAGCAAGAAGAGGAGGAGGAGGAGGAGGAGGAGGAGGAGGAGGAGGAGGAGACAGGTGTGCAATGAAGGAAGTGAGAGAGAATAGAAAGAAGAAAATATAGAACAGGTAAAAGAAAATGAGTAAAGGAAGGAAGAAAGGAAGGAAGGAAGGAAGGAAGAAATGAAGGAAGGAAGGAAGGAAGGAAGGAAGGAAGGAAGGAAGGAAGGAAGGAAGGAATAAACTGGGGAGGAACTACATTATGAAGTTAGGAGGGAAAATAATTAAACAAATTAGCAAAACTGGAAGAAGAAAAAGAAGAAAAGAAAAAAAGAAAAACGAGGAGAAAGTTAGGAAGGATAATATGAAGAAATAAAGAAGGGAGATGAAGAGGAAAAGAAAAATAAAATTAAAATATGAACGAAAGAAGAAAAGAGGAAGGAAGGAAAGAAGAAAGGGAAGGTAGAAGGAAGGAGATGAAGGGAATGAGAAAGGAAAGAAAGAATGAAGGAAGGAAGGAATAAAGAAGAAGAAATGGAAGACGAAGAAGGAAAAAACGAAAAAGAGAATAAGGAAAAAGGAGAAATGGGATAAAAACAGAAAAGGAAGAACGAATGAATGAAGGAAGGATGGAGAGGAGAAGAGAGAAAGAACAAGAAACGAAAAAAGAAGAGAAAAACGAAAAGGAATAAGGAAAGAAGGAAAACAATAAGAAAGAAGGAAATGAGAAGGAAAAGAATTAATGGAGCAATGAATGAATGAAGGAAGGAAGAAAAAAACAAGAAAGGAAAGGAGAACGAAAGAAGGAGATAATGAACAACAGGAAGGAAGGAAGGAAGAAGAAAAAAAACAAGAAACGAAAGGAGAAAGAAAGAAAGAGATAATGAACAACACTAAGGAAGGAAGGAAGGAAGGAAGGAAGGAAGGAAGGAAGAAGGGAAGGTAAATACAGGTGACATGGAAATTCAGAATAACTTTTAGCGCAAACTTTAATGAATGAAGGAAATTGAGTTACGATAAGACATAAAGATTTACTACGCCGCCTGAAAAAAGAGAGGGAGAGAGAGAGAGAGAGAGAGAGAGAGAGAGAGAGAGAGAGAGAGAGAGAGAGAGACCTTGACAAACGAATCGAACGGGAAACGAACGAGAGAGAAGTGTGTGTTGAAACAGCTGATGAAAACAAACTTATTAACTCCACGCTTATTAAAAAGAAGAATTTGGCGCCATAATGGATCGCTCACCACCGGAAAGGATCGTTCACCCTACCACCACCACCACCACCACCACCACCACCACCACTACTTCATTATAAGGTCAAGTCTGAATGAAATGAAAAATAAACGAAGCAAAATAAGAAAATAAAAAAGATAACATGACTTTGAAGAAAAAAAATGTGAAATCAGGTTAATTTTTTCTTTAAATTTGTTTTATTGATTTTTTTTATTAACTAATCTCTTTATCTATCAATCTATTTATCTATTTATCTATTTATCTATCTATTTATCCTTTCCTTTCTGTATATTTTAATTTTTCTTCATATTTTTCTACATTTTCCTAATTATCCTCTCAAAATCCGTATATTCTTTCAACCTCTACTCTCTCTCTCTCTCTCTCTCTCTCTCTCTCTCTCTCTCTCTCTCTCTCTCTCTCTCTCTCTCTCTCTCTCGTCAGTGTTCTATTCAAATTGTATGTTAATCTTGTTGCAACACGTTTCTGCTACGGACTTTACAGGAGGAGAGAGAGAGAGAGAGAGAGAGAGAGAGAGAGAGAGAGAGAGAGAGAGAGAGAGAGAGAGAGAGAGCAGACAAGACCTTGAAGAAACAATGGACGAGGAGGAGGAGGAGGAGGAGGAGGAGATGGAGAAACAAGAGAACAAGAAAGAGGAGAACCAGAAAGAAGAGCAGTAAGAGAAGAAGGAAGAGGAGGACAAAGAGAAGGAGAAAGAGGAGGAGGAGGAGGAAGAGAAGGAGGAAGAAGAGAAAGAGGAATAGGAGGAGGAGGAGGAGGAGGAGGAGGAGGAAGAATAGAAGGAAGAAGAAGAGGAATAGGAATAGGAATAGGAGGAGGAGGAGGAGGAGGAGGAGGAGGAGGAGGAGGAGGAGGAGGAGGAGGAGGAGGAAAAAGGCCATGAATAATAATGAAAGGCACAAGAGATGAGAAACACACACACACACACACACACACACACACACACACACACACACACACACACACGCTTGGTCAAATTGGTGCAATCGTTAATAACTTGCAGAGAGAGAGAGAGAGAGAGAGAGAGAGAGAGAGAGAGAGAGAGAGAGAGAGAGATTAAGT
>NC_059259.1:5943645-5946145 GCF_017591435.1 Portunus trituberculatus | reverse complement strand
TAGGTTAAGTTAAGTTAGGTTGGCTTGGGTTAGGTTAGGTTAGGTTAGGTTAGGTTAGGTTAGGTTAGGTTAGGTAAATCTAGATTATGGATTTTTAAATATGGAATGAAAATGAATTGGCACAAGAGCGATGAACATCCTTACCAAACATAAATGGAAATCTACTACACAGAATTAAATTAAACAAGAATGCAACAAGAATAACAACAGCAACAACAATAACAATAACAAAATAACCCTTAAGTACAAGAAAACAAATATATAACATGCAATGACAAAAAAAAAGTAGATAGAAATAAACCAAATAAATAATGATGTAAAAAAAAAAAACATGAAATTGGAAAAAGGCAAAAAAAAATAACGAAAAAAAAAGAAAAATATTGATGACTAGGAAATCGAGAGGAGTTAGAGAGAGAGAGAGAGAGAGAGAGAGAGAGAGAACAGCACCACCACCACCACTATAAATAAGGGCGTTAAGAGGTGGCAGGGGCGAATCTTAAGGGGAATTGAAAGCTTTAATATGAAAATGAGGGGAATCGAAGAAGAAAATATAAAGATTTGCTCCCTGATATCAACTGACGACCAGAAAATTAAACTACTTGGTGATGAAAAAGTTGAAAAAATGAAATTACCAGATTCTCAACTTGGCACCTTCGGAACTTGGATCTTTAAAGGGAATTGACTGTAGGCCTAAAAAATTTGCGCCTCAGGCCTAAAAAAAAATGTTGACAGTATGCAGTAAACTAAATACGTCAAAATAAACAATAAAACCTCGATATTTCCTGTTTATCCATAGAAAACAAAGAAAACAATTAAAGAAAATGTAGACTTAAGAAAATGAAATTGATTGTATACAGTAAACAAGATAAAAGGCAAACAAGACAAATATGTAAACAAGGAAAGGTAAACAAAGGAAAAAATAAGAAACTAAGGAAGACACAGTAAGGAAAATAAAGTAAACAAGGACACAATAAGCAAAAATCAACAAAACAAACAAGAAAATAAGACAAGAAAATAAACAAAGGCAAACAAGAAAATAATAGATAAACAAGAGAAAAAAAATAGAATAAGAAAAATAAGGAGATAGAAACAGAGGACACACACACACACACACACACACACACACACACACACACACACACACACACACACACACACACACAATAAATAGATAGATAGATAGACACAAAGAGAGCAAGAAAAAGAGCTAGAGAAATAGATAGACAGATAGACACAAAGAGAGAGAGAGAGAGAAAGAGAGCTAGAAAGACAGAAAAATCAAAATAAAGAAAAAAAACAAAAGACGAGAAAGAGAATGAGAAACAAACCAAGAAACCAAAACATTTCAACTAACTAAACTTTCTCAGAGGAGACAATTAGACCAAAGGAAGTCTCGGAAAAAGAAAAGAAGAAAAAGATGAAAATAAAAGATAATGAAAGAAGAAACAAGAATTAGAAAGCATAAGGTGAAGAAGAAGAAGAAGAAGAAGAAGAAGAAGAAGAAGAAGAAGAAGAAGAAGAAGAAGATAGGATAAAATGATATGAGGGGTGAAAAAAAAGATGAAAATAAGATAATGAAATAAAAAAAAACCTCAAGACAAAGAAAATATTGCACCAAAATAGGAAAAAATGAAATGAGGTGAAAAAATAATAAAAAAAAGGAAATAAAAGTGAAAAGGTTCAAGGGAAAAATATATACATGAAAAAAAAAACAAGGAAAAAAATTGCGAGGGAACAAGAAGATTCGTTGTCAAAATCTTGAAATAAAAAGAAAAAATACAAAAATATAATAGAAATAAAATAAAACAAAAATAAAATATCTTCGAGGAGAAAGAATATGAATAAGAAAAAAGGGAGAAAAGAAGATTGAACTTGTAAATCAAAAAAAAAAAAATGAGAAAAGAAACACACACGGAAGAAGAAAAGAAATGAAAGAAAAGCACCAAAGAAGAAAAAAATAAGTTAAGAACAAAGAAGAATAAAAAATAGGAAAAATAAGAATTCAAGAAAGAAAAACACAACAGAAATAAACAGAAAAACAAAAAAAATTACAACAACACAAACAACACCACCACCACCACCACCACCACAACCACAACAACAACAACCAACACCAACAACAACACCAACACCACCAACAACCACCACCACCACCAACACCAACACCACCACACCACCAACAACACCACTAAACCACCAACAACACCACCACCACCACCACCAACAACAACAACACCACCACCACCACCACCACCACCAACACCACCAACACTACCACCACCACCACCAACACCACCACCACCACCAACAACAACAACAACAACAAAAATAAAAAAAAAAAAAGAATAAATCCAACGAAAACCACAAAAAAAGAATCACAACAAAGCAAGAACAACAACAGCAACACAAATTAATCCCCAAGAGTCACCACGTCAGAAGGAAATAAATCTGTCTCTAAATCCTTGTGTTTCTCGTCAACCAAGAGTCCCGTGCCGCCAAA
>NC_059259.1:5931145-5938645 GCF_017591435.1 Portunus trituberculatus | reverse complement strand
TTGTCTAATCTTTCTGTTTATGGTTAATGAAAAAAAAAAATGTCAAAGAGCTAAACTAAATAAAAAAAAAATTAAGCTCTACGATTGACTGAAGTAATATCTTAAACACAAAATCTTTAAATAACTTGTATATTTTTTTCTATGTAAGAGGGGAAAGCTGGCCAAGGACATTATAAAACGAATAAAAGAGAACCACTAAGTTGCCAGTCCCCTTGCTGGTCTGAGGAAATTAACCAAAATAGAGGGATAAATGTCTTGAAACCTCCCTCTTAAATTAAATGAAGTCATAGAAAATTGGATATACAGAAGCAGGCAGGGAGTTCCAGAGTGTGCCAGAGAAAGCTATGGATTTTACTATTGTCTTCCTGCCATAGCTTGCAAATACCATAGAAAAAAGAACCTAATACTGAAATAACATAGAAATAAGAAAACTACTGACATTTTTAGAGAGGAATAGAAACAGAAGGATAGAGGAATAAAATAAGAGAAAAATTAATGCGAAAAATAATTATATTCTGAGAGGGAAACAGAGACAGAATGACGAAAATCAGAAAGGAAACAAAAAGAGTGAAAACTAATGACATTTTGAGAGAAACAGAGACAGACAACCAGAAAAAAAGAGAAGGAGATAAAAACACGAAAAAAATGAAAGTAACAGAGAAAGAGACAATAAAAAGTATTCAAGACGAGAGAGAGAGAGAGAGAGAGAGAGAGAGAGAGAGAGAGAGAGAGAGAGAGAGAGAGAGAGAGAGAGAGAGAGAGAGAGAGAGAGATAAATAGAAACAGAGCGATAGAGACAAAGACAAACAAAAAACAGACAGACACAGAGAAAGAGAGACAGTACCAAACAGACAGAGACAGAGAGAAAGAGAGAGAAAGAGAGAGAGAAGAGAGTCAACCAGGAAACCAGCCAACTAGCCAACCAGCAAGCCAGCAAACCACCACCACTCCCTCTACGCCACATACGTCACTCAAGCCACAAGGGAACACATTAGGAACTTCTCCCCGCACTCTGCCACTTGGGAACGCCGCTCGCAATGTACAGTAGGCGTCACAAGTAACTGACACTAATTACTACTGTGTTTCGTGTTTCCCTTAAGCTTAACCCTTAAACTCCTAATTTTCCTTCTTTCACTCATTTTTCGTCAATTTTGTCTATTCTCGTGTCACAATCTCGTAATATCCACTTCTCTCTTATTACTGCTGTTATTGTTGTCATCGTTATTGTTCGTTTCTAGTTTTCCATCATCTTAATTTCCCCTCTCTTTTATTTTCTAGTTTAGTTTTTCATATCTCGTGTTTCCCTTAAGATTAAACCTTTGATTCTTAATTTTCCTTTTTTTCACTCATTTTTTTCTTTAATTTTTGTCTACTCTCGTGTTCTCTTCTAGTTTCTCATCTTAATTTCTCTTCTCTTTCATTTTCTAGTTTATTTTATCATACCTCGTGTTTTTTTTTCTTTTTTTTCCTTCATCTTAGTTTTCCTATCTCCTCATTTTCTTATTTTATTCATTTCTATCCTGTGTTTTTCTTTAATTTTCCCTTATCTTAATTTTTTTGTTTCCCTCAATTTTTCTATCTAGCATTTATCAACTTCGATTTTCTGACTCGATTTCTTTTTTCAAATTCTATTCTCTTTCCTTAGTTAATCCTTCGACTTCTTTTCATTTCCTTATTAACTCCATCAATTATTATTATTCCATTCCTTCTCGTATCACCCAATCTCAGTTTTCATCCTCCTCCTTTTTCTTTATTCTATTTAGTTTCCATTTATTCAATTTTCTCCTTCTTAAACACACACACACACAGACACACACACGAGGCTAAAATTCACATTAAAAACAATCTCAAAGCTACACATATTAAACTGATCACAAACTAATCATCCACTCCTTCCCTGTCACGCGTGTCTTTGGTAATTACACTCCAAACTCTGCACGAGACATTGCCATCAAGCGCCGGGAAAGGGCAGTCAAGTTACGTTAAGGCCACAAGAACAAAGGGAAGACTAAACAAATGGTGGATAGTAGAAATAAATACTTCAGGTCTATAACTGTGGGTTTACTGGACAAGATAACAGGAGGATTGAAAGGTAAGAAGGTTAACACAGGTAAGATTGAGAGTTAGTTAGAAAGACAAGGAATATGTAAATGAAAGTAAAGAGTTGGATGATTGAAAAAAAAGGTAAATAGGAGTAAGATAAATAAAATGATGAACAGATAAGAAATATTGAAAGAAAAGAAAAAAAAAACTGAAAGAAAAACGAAAAAAAATGACTATTGAAAAAAAAAGCTAAACAGATGAAAGACAACAAAACACAAAACACTGAAAGACAAGAAAAAAAGAAAAAAACAAAGAAAAAAGCTAAAAAATGGCAATAAATATGATAACAAAAACAATGAAAAACAAGACAAAAAAAAAAATCGATAAAAAACACAAACTACCAAAATTGAAAAGAAAAGCTAAACACCGTGAGGAATTGAGAATGGAATGTTAACTCCCCCTATTGACTGTACCCAAGGCAACGGTACACGAGGCGGAGGCGGAGCGGGGGCGGGGCGGGGGCGGATCGGGGCGGGGTGGGGCGAGGCGGGGCGGGACAGGAGGTACGAGAAGGCAGTGTCGCGTGGAATTTGGTTCATCCACAATATTCTGTCCGCTCCAGTTGGCATCGCTTCATTCTCACGTGAATGTCGTTTTTATTTGAAGATCCCCGTGACTTAGCTACGACTGATGTATGTATGTATGTATGTATGTATGTATGTATGTGCAGGGTCAGTTTAAATTATGTTGCTAATATGAGAGGATATTAAAATTGTTGACATAATTTCGATTTTTCCCAAACTAGTATTTATGTGTGTGTTTGTGTGTGTGTGTGGAAAAGCTTTTGAGAATCCGTGTAATCGTTTCCTGCCTTTAAAAAACAGCCGTGGTGAGAGAGCAAAGGTTATGTGAATGCGTGTCACTGTATTGAACCAATTAAACAGAGCAAAGACAGTGTTACCTTCAATTACCACTCATTCCAAACATGCGTGTCTGTGTTAAGATACAATTCGACAGTGTTGGCAGGATTGGTTGTATCAAAGGTATTGGTATTGCTTTGTGTGTTACAGTGCACGGGGTGAAATATTCCTACTTGGTATCTTTCACACTAAGGATATCAATATGTCTCTGTCAGTTGCCGTATTTGATAGCTCAGGTCTTATATTTATGCGTCTTTATCATTACTGTCTGGAGTGCCGATCATACACCAGTCACAAAGTAAGAAAGGGCAAAGAATTACTCTCCATTAAAGATCGACCAAGCGCGTGTGAAAGATTTTAGGTTATGATTTATATGGGAATTTACCACATAACATTAACCTTATCCTTAATCTTAACCTAACCTAACCTTAACCTAACTTTAACCTAACCAAACCTAACCTAATCTTAACTTAAATCAAAACTAACCTAACCACAATCTAACCTTAACCGAACTCAATTTAAACCAACCTTAACCTAACCTAACCTAACCTAAATTTAACTTAACCTCACTTAATCTAACCTCATCTCACCTCACCTAACCTCACCTAACCTAACCTAACCTAACCTAACTTAACCTAACCTCACCTTCACCTAACCTAACTTAACCTAACCTCACCTTCACCTAACCTCACGTAACCTAACCTGACCTAACCTAACTGTTTATCACCTAATCAAAAACTCACGTTCCGTCCTCCCTGCACTGAACCAAACGTGTGCGATCAACAGAGGAGGCATTGCAAGGTTAATTGATTGTAAAGGTGGCACATTCAACGCTTCTCAGGTAGTCAGTTACATTCCAGGAATGGTAAAAATTATCCTCTGCTAAGCTGCTGCACATGTGGCTGGCTGGTGCGTGGCGTTGTGATGGCCAGATATATTAAAAGAAAGCTGAATTAATCCCTCCAGTACCAGGACGTGCCTTCATATATTCATTCTTCTTAATGTTTGGTGATTTTATACAGCTTCAGAAACTTATGGCGGGGATTAAAGTAGTGAAGACTCTGGCCATTAATCTTCTGACCCCCATAGACCATTCCGCATGTCAATAAAATGGTCTAATCGTACACAAAGCTCATGGTAAAAATGCGTCCCAGTAATGAGAGGTTTAACAGTTTTGGTTTATTTTTGGGTTTGTGTGTTTGCAGGTAGGACTTTTTAATTTTTTTTATTTATACCACGTGGGCTTTTCACGGGAATTTATGGGCCAGGTGAGGAAGCCCAACCTACACTCGGACCGTGGACAGGATTCGAACCCGTGCGCTTGGAGACCCCGCGGACCTCAAAGCACGCATGGTTCCACTGTATCACGACTTCCAGGTATATTACGACCAAGAAGTGATATCAAGGTATTAGTTCTAGATATTTTAAAACAATTATTAAAATATGTCAGTTCAATCCTGGGAAGTATGTCTGTTCAATCTGTGGAGGCAAAGAGTTATTTCGTTCCATGCAACTTATTTCTAGAGACAAAGACGGAGAGAAAAAGGCAAGAATTAAAATAAGCTGGAAATGTTAAAGATACAGAAAAAAATAATGTTACACCTCTTTTCTTTATCTTATTTCCTTTCTTGCTTTCCTTTCTTCAATACCTCACCCTCTTCTTCTTTCTTCCTTACCTCCTTCTCTTCCTTCTCAGACCTCCCCTCTTCTTCCTTGCCTTCTCAAACACTCTCCTCTTTCCTTTCCTCCTTAACTTAATCCCTCTACTCTTCCTCCTCTCCTTATCTCGACCCTTCTCATCCTTCCTTCTTTCCTCTACTTTCCTCCTCTTCCTTTTCTTCCTTACCTGCTCCCTCTTACTCTTTCTTTTCCTCCTCATCTCCTTAACTTTCATTTCTCATCTCCTCGCCCTTCAACCTCCCTTCTGGAACAAAGCAGGGAGGGGTTGGAAGAGGCACACGCACGCGCACACGCAAGCACACACACACACACACACACACACACACACACATCAGGGAGAGTCATGTTAGGTGATGTGAAGGTTAAATGTTATTGTTATTGTCATTATCATCGTCATTATTGCCATCATCACCATCATCATCATCACCATCATCATTATCATCATCGTTATCGCCTCTATCATTATAATTTCAGCTGAATGATCTATAAGGATAAAATCAACATGAAAACTTATTAAATGAAGAATAAAAAGTGAAGAGTTTTAGAATGAGAAAACGTCATAACTCAAAGAATGACATTAAAAGTGCTCAAATCAACGAACACAAGCATGAACGTGTAATTCAACTGACACAAATGACCATTAAACTTATCACCAACAAGAGACAGTTTGAAAAATACGAGCAAAAATGTGGGCAATCACTAATGATAACTCTCACTGATATATTTCAATTTCAACACAGGATTATCAACATAAACTCATTGCATTAAGAATAGATAAAAAAAAAAGAATAGATACATAATTACAGACAAGAAAATAAAAAAAAAAAAAAACGAATCCTTACACCTCCATGTCACCTAAGCTGCTGCCACCACCACCACTACCAAGGCACCCATGGCAGATCTGCTATACTGGCACCACCACCACCACAGCACCACCACAGCAGACCAATCAAGCAACCACCTCCTCACCACTGTCACGTAAAAAAAAAAAAGCGATAAATACTGAAATAGAAAGGATGAAAAATAAGTTTACCATAAAAAATTGCTTAGAAATATGATAAATAATAATAATAAAAAGAAGAGGAAAAAAAACGAATCAAACACACATACGCTTGAGAAAATGAAGAACGCACACGAAAAAAAGAAAAGAAAAATAAAAAAAACACGATAAACTAAGAAATTAAAAAAAATAATGCAAACAAAAAGAAAAAAAAAAAAATAAATAAATAAAACGAAAACAAACTAAAACCTTTAAAAACAACAACACATTCTAATCACAACATTAAACACCCACACACCACTCCTGAGAATGAAGCACCAAGACACACACACACACACACACACACACACACACACACACACACACACACACACACACACACACACACACACAGGCGAGGCGTGGTGACTACATCCCTTCACCTCATCATGCAAAAGTATCTTAGTGAAATGACTCTTTCCTGAGATCATAGAGAGAGAGAGTTGGTAGTTGTGTGACTCCTCGCCTCGCCTCAGAGTCCCCGTGCTCCCTGCTAAGCCTCTGACGGGCAGGTAAGAAGCCACGATCACCTGCAGCTCACCTGGGACACGTACCTGAGGAGAAAAAAAGAGAGAACTTCACTAATGTACCTCGTTTGTGAAATCTTCCTTCACAGGTTAAAAAAAATGGTTAGAAGGGGATTACATTATATAATTCTGGTGGTAATTGGAATTGAAATGATGGTATAGAAGGTGAAATGGTGTTATAAATAGTGGAATGGATATTAACCCCCTTTAGTATCATGACGCGTTTTCATATTTATTCTGCTTACTATTTGGTCATTCTTTACAGCTTCAGAAACTTATGTGGGGATTAAAATGGTGAAGACTGTGGACGATTGATAATTCTGACCTCCATAGACCCTTCCCAAAGTAATGAAGTTGTCTAATCATACCCAAAACTCAATGTAAAAATGCCTCCCAGTACTGAAGGAGTTAAACAGTGGTCGTAACAGCAGTAATGGAAACGACAAAGGTTTCACTAATATACCTTGATAACCTGTGAAACTTTCCTTGTTCAAAATACAGAAGTGAGAAGAGAGATTAATTTCACGAGTTCTGTAATAATTCTCATAATAAAATGTAACTGAAAAGGAGGAATAA
Source organism: Portunus trituberculatus (assembly GCF_017591435.1). Classification (NCBI taxonomy): domain Eukaryota; kingdom Metazoa; phylum Arthropoda; class Malacostraca; order Decapoda; family Portunidae; genus Portunus; species Portunus trituberculatus. The sequence continues at coordinate 5,931,860 of NC_059259.1, read as the reverse complement.
CAGGCTGAATATAAAAGAGAAATATAAAAAGAGAAGAGAAGAAGAAATCATAATAAAGAAAGGGACTAAAAAAAGGAGAAAAAAAAAACGACAAAATTTACAGATAACAATGAAATCAAAATAATAAAAAAACAAAACAATAAAAACAAAAACGAAAACAAGAATAAAGGAAGATTAAGAAAAGAGAATAAAGGAAAACGATAAATGGAGAAAGCAAGGAAAGACTATAAACATGAATGGCATAGGAAGAAGAGCAAAGGAAGGAGGAGTGAAGAGGAGACAAAAATAAAGAGTGCAAGGATTTAAAAGAAGAAAAACGAGATGTAGAGGAAGGAAGGAAAGATGGAACATAAAAGACATAAAAGGCGATGCAAAGTAAAGAGGAAGAAGAGGAGGAGACAAGGATGAAGGAAGAGGCAAGGAAGGAGTTAAAAGGAAGGAAAAGAAGACGTGAAGGAAGAAGGAAAAGTATATGGAGGGGAAAGGAATGGAAAGGGAAGCAAGGGAAGGGAGGGAAAAAAGAGAGAGAGAGAGAGAGAGAGGGAGAGAGGCAGGTAAAAGCGATAAAGGGGTGAGGGGAAGGAGAAGAAGAAAAATACAGGAAAAAAAACTGAAAAAAACTGAAAAAGAAAACCAAGAAAATAATACACGAATAGAAAGAAAAATGATAAAATAAGAAAACAAGAAAAGAAAACGAAAAAGAAAAGCGTAATTA
>NC_059259.1:5921145-5926145 GCF_017591435.1 Portunus trituberculatus | reverse complement strand
ACTACAATAGTACACAAAACACTAGTACTATTATTACTATTATTGCTACTACTGCTACAACAATAACTACTACTAGAACTACAACTACTACTACAACTATTACTACTAACATAAATACTTTTTTCTTCCTTTTCTTTTTTTTTTGTTCTTGTTACTGTTTTTGTACTACTACTACTACTACTACTACTACTACTACTACTACTACCACTAAAACCACAACTACTTTTCATCCTGCTTTTGTGGTTATTAATGTTGTTCTTCCACTAATATTACTACAAAAAATGACCACAACCACAACAACAACAACAACTACTACTACTACTACTACTACTACTACTACTATTTTCTCTTCCTATTCCTCTTTCCTCATGACCTATTACTACCTTATATCTCCACAAAATACCACCACCACCACCACCACCACCACCACCACCACCCAGCTGACACCACACATGATAGCAGTACTAATGGTCATAATGGTGGGGTGGTGGGTGGGTGGGTGGGTGGGTGGGTGGGTCAGGGGTGGAGTGGGTGTGGTATGACAGTGGTTGGTAAGCAATAAATCCACGCCTTGTTCAAACTACATCCATCTCAGTAAAATCCTTTAAAATCCGCTCGGTGTCCATAAATCTCAGCCTCTCTCTCTCTCTCTCTCTCTCTCTCTAGCTTCATATTTATTTATTTATACATTTACTTGTCTATAACGATCTATTTATCTATCTATCCATTTCTTATCTATTTTTCTATCTCTAGTTTCTTATCTATTCATCTCTCTCTCTCTCTCTCTCTCTCTCTCAATTAACTGGTGGCCTGAGATTAGCACAGGGAAGGAGAGAGAGAGAGAGAGAGAGAGAGAGAGAGAGAGAGAGAGAGAGAGAGAGAGAGAGAGAGAGAGAGAGAGAGAGAGAGAGAGAGAGAGAGAGAGAGAGAGAGAGAGAGAGAGAGAGAGAGAGAGAGAGAGAGAGAGAGAGAGAGAGAGAGAGAGAGAGAGAGAGAGAGAGAGAGAGAGAGAGAGAGAGAGAGAGAGAGAGAGAGAGAGAGAGAGAGAGAGAGAGAGAGAGAGAGAGAGAGAGAGAGAGAGAGAGAGAGATCGTTCTGAAGGTTAAATGGGAAGGAAGCAATGAGGCAAGGTGAGAGAGAGAGAGAGAGAGAGAGAGAGAGAGAGAGAGAGAGAGAGAGAGAGAGAGAGAGAGAGAGAGAGAGAGAGTTCACATATATAGGAGCCTTTCTTTCTTGACTCACGCTTGCAATACAGAAAAAAAAGAGAAAAAAAGAAAAAAAATGAAAAAAAGGAGAAAAAAGAAGAGGAAGAGGCGGAATGGATAATAAAACACAGTGAATGACAACTATGATAAAAAAAAAAGGAGGTAAAAATAAAAGCAAAAAAAAAGTGACTATTTTATCTCACCTAAAAGTGAATCTAGAAATAAAGAATAAAGAAAATGCATAAAAAAGATTAACAATTACAGTATTTTTGGTCTCTCTCTCTCTCTCTCTCTCTCTTCCTTCTCCTTTCCCCACTCTTCTGTCCCTATTTCCGATCTCTTTTAGCGCACCTCTTTCCCCTTTTCCTGTTGTTTCCCTCTTTTCCCCTCACCTCTTCCCCTTCTGCAGTTTCCCTTGCTGGTCATGCATTTAGCACCATTGAACGCTATTTTTTGTTTTCCAGCGTGTAACTGTTCCCACACTCAGCTCTTGGTAAACACACACACACACACACACACACACACACATACACAAGGGCCAAGGATATAGATAAGTAGATAGGAATATAAGCTGAGAGATCTAAGCAAATTGACAGATTGAGCACACACACACACACACACACACACACACACACACACACACACACACACACACACACACACACACACGTTGGAAATACATGCATTTACGGATAGGGAATATTATGCATATAGACAGACAGACAGACAGACAGACAGACAGACTGCAGCACAGTGTCCTCATTGGATGTAATCACCAGTAACTGAAAGGCAATCACGCCCATCACAGCTGCTGCTTCCCTCACACCCACTAAAAAATAAACACACACGCTGAAAAAGTACAACAGTGTCGCATTTGAGCTAAACACGTTATTAATTGGGTTAGTACTACTGCTGCTGTCACTATTATTATTGCTGGTAGTAGTAGTAGTAGTAGTAGTAGTAGTAGTAGTAAATACAGCACCCCTTGGTATTATAATTGCTGTTGTTGTTACAGTGCTAATTGAATAACAAACACGAAACAATTACAAACCAACTGAACACACACACACACACACACATACACACACACACCCCTACAGCTCTCAATCTCCATCTTTTCTCTTTACCGACCTCCTTCCTTTACATTTCCCATCATCCCTTCCACAACATAATAACACTTTTTGCAGTGAAATATATATAAACAGGTAAATGTGGGAAGGAACAGAGCGACTAGAACTGTGATATCATAGTCAATGTTTCCTGTAGCGTTGACACAGACACACAGAGAGAGAGAGAGGGAGAGGGGAAGGGAGAGCAGGATAAATGGAAGGAGGGATTGATTGCTGGGGATAAGGGGAGAGGAGAGTGGAGAGGAGAGGGGAGGGAAGAGGGGATGGTCTGTTGGTTATATAGACGGTTGAAGAGAAGGATAGATGTGAGGAGAGGGGAAAGGGAAGAGAGGGGAGAGAGGGAGAGGTGAGGTTTTAGGAAGATGGAGTGAAGGGGTGAGGGGAATGAATACAGTGACGTAGGGAAGTACACAGAGAATAAAGGGAAGGGAAGAGAATGAAGGGAAGGGCTTGAAGAGGAAGGAAGTAAAGAGAAAGGGTTAAAAGAGAGAAAAAGAGAAATATGAAACAAAATAGAAATTAATGAAAAAAAAACACGAGAAAAATATAAAAGAGAGAGAGAGAGAGAGATAAAGAAATAGAAAGAGAAATAGAAAAAAAAGAAAAAACATACGGAAACTGAAAAAAATGTAAAAACTCTTCACAAAAACACTGAAAAAGGAAGAAAAGACTGAGAAAAAAAAAATGAAACTATAATAGCAAACCATCAACAATATAAAAGAATAAAATGCACTTGCAATTTTCGAGGAAGGAAAAAGAAGAAGAAAAAGAAGAAAAAAACGAGATCCAAATTAAAACTTACCACGATTACTTGAACACGTTCCTGGAATCTAAACACTATTGGCGATTCAGGGAAGGAATTCAAACCTTTGTACTGCAAGGAGAGTAATCGTACCCCCTTACAATTTCGCGTTTCATTATTTTATTTCATTTATTCAGTTTATTTGTAGAGTGGGTGTTGAAATCGCTCTTGTTAGGGTTGTATAAATTAATATCTTTACTCCTTCATCTCTTTATTTCTTATCTCTGTTTGTTATCTTATTTTCTTTGCTTATATGTAAGTGGGTGTGATAATCTTCCTTGTTATTCCTTCTATCATCTTTATTCTCTCATGTGTTTCTTATTCCTTATTTTCATTACCTCATTTTTTGTTTATCCTTATCTTTATCTTATTTATTTATTTGTTTACATGTAGATCGGTGTGTTAATATTTCTTGATAGTATTTCTTTATCGCCTTTTCTCTCTCATGTCTTTCTTATTCATTATCTTACTTACTTTTTTTTTTATTTATTCCTTATCCTCATTATCTCAAAATCTTCCTTGTTAGTAATTTTATCATCTTTATTTCCTCGTCTTCATTATCTTATTTACTTTTTTGTTCATTCCTTATCTTCATCATCTATCTTCACTCTGTGTCACGTAAATTGTACACCATTTTATTCTGGAGAGTTGTTTTTAATTTGCTTTTTGGTTTGGTTTGGTAGATAATTCATTTTTCTTAGTTTGTCTGTCTATCTGTCTGTCTGTCTGTGTGTTTGTCTGTGTCTGTCACTCTCTATCTATCAATCCATTTATATTTTTATTTCTCTCTCTCTCTCTCTCTCTCTCTCTCTCTCTCTCTCTCTCTCTCTCTCTCTATCAATTTATCAGTTTGTTTTGTTTGTTTTCGTCTATGGTTGAATCCTCTTCTCTCTCTCTCTCTCTCTCTCTCTCTCTCTCTAAGGTAAAGAGTGCCTGTCTCTCTCTCTCTCTCTCTCTCTCTCTCTCTCTCTCTCTCTCTCTCTCTCTCTCTCTCTCCCTTCCCTCTATTAGTCAGTCTGTCCGTCTGTCTCCTTCCTTCCCTCTCTCCCTCTCTCCCTCTCCCTCTCTTGACTGTCCCCAAGGTAGAGAGAGAGAGCAGCACCCACCCTTGTTCAGTATTCATAATTAAAACACTGGTAGAGGCGTATCACCGCGTTCGTATTAATATTATCACGAGTAAATATGAAACTGTTTACATTGTTGCTGGAATACTTGGCTTAAGTATTCATATTAAGTCGAGGAATATGGGAGGTCTTTGTTATTGTCATTTGGGAACTAGGTACGAGGAGGAGGAAAATGAGAACAGAGGAGAGGTGGAGATGGAGGAGGAGAAGATTAGATGGAGTAGGTATAGGAGGATAAAAAGGAGGTGGAGGAAAGAGAGAATTAAGAGGAGGGGAAGAAAGAGGAGTAGATGAAAAAGAAGGGAAATGGAGGAAAAGGAGAACAGAGGAGAGGAGATGGAGGAGGAGATTAGAAGGAGTAGGTATAGAAGAATGATAAGGAGAAGGAGTAAAGAGAATTAAGAGGAAGAGGAGAAGAAAGAGGAGAAAAGGTGTAGATGATAAAGAAAGGAGATGGAGGAGGAGATGAAGATTAGAAGAAGTAGTAGGTAAAGGAGAATGATAAGAAAAACCAAAAGAAAAGAAAGGAAAAAAATGGGAAAATAAAGAAAGAAGAGATAAAGACTAGGTGAAGGAGAAGAGGAATATTAGAAAGAGGAGTATGAAGGAATGAAAAGAAAAAAGGAGAACAAAACGAAGAATTGGAAGAAAAAGAGGAAAAGAGTAAGTGTGATGGAACAACAACAATAAAATAAAAAAAGAAAGAAAACGAAGAATGAAAATAAAAAAAACGAAGCAA
>NC_059259.1:5906145-5918645 GCF_017591435.1 Portunus trituberculatus | reverse complement strand
TGTGTGGGAAACAGATAAAGATGGAGAGAAGTAACGTAAGGAGAGAGAGAGAGAGAGAGAGAGAGAGAGAGAGAGAGAGAGAGAGAGAGAGAGAGAGAGAGAGAGAAATATCTCCTTTCGACACCTGAGAATTGTGACCTAAAACACATCTCTCTCTCTCTCTCTCTCTCTCTCACTATTCATCACGAGAGCTCAGATTCTGCGTTCAAAGTGAGGGGAATGGAGTGGAATGAGGGGATATGAGAGAAGGGGAGTGGGGGAGGGGAGGGGAGGGGGTGATGGGTAGAGGGGAGGGATGAGGGACAGTTATGGGCTGATGTATGGGTAGTTGAGGGTAACGTAGAGGGTGTGGGGAGGGGAAAGAGAGGGGAGGAGGAAGGGGAGGGAAGAGGGAGGAGGAAGGGGAGAGAAGGAGGGGAGATGAGGGAAGAGAAAATGATGGGGTGTTGTTTTGTTGTTGTTGCTGTTGTTGTTGTTGTTGTTGTTGTTGTTGTTGTTGTTGTTGTATCATCACCATCATCATAACAATAGTAGTGGTAGTAGGAGTAGTGGTGGTGATGGTGGTACTAACAGTGGAAGTAATAGTTGTAGCAGTAGTAGTAGCAGTAGCAGTGGTAGTAGTGGCAGTGGTGGCAGCAGCAGTAGCAGTGGTGGTAGCAGTAGTGGTGTTGGTGGTGGTAGGCAGTGGTGGTGGTAGCAGTAGTAGTAGTGGTGGTGGTGGCAGTGGTGGTGGTGTAGCAGTGGTAGCAGTAGTGGTAGTAGTAGTAGTGGTGGTGGCAGCAACAGTAGCAGGTGCAGTAGCAGCAGCAGCAGTAGCAGTGGCAGCAGTGGTAGTAGTAGTAGCAGCAGTAGCAGTGGTGGTGGTGGTAGTGGTGGTGGTGGTGGTGGTAGTAGTGGCAGTAGCAGCAGTGGCAGTGGCAGCAGCAACAGTAGTGGTGGTGGTGGTGGTGGCAGCAGCAGTAGTAGTAGAAGCAATTGCAATAGCAGTAGTAGCAGCAGTAGTAATAACAACAACAACAACAACAACAGTGGCAATAACAGCAACACCACCACCACCACAACCACCACCACCAATACAACCACCACCACCACCACCACCAACAACAACAACAACAACACCCAAAAATCACCAGCGTCAGCATCAATACTAGCATCATCATCATCATCAGCAGCACCACCATCATCATCATCAGCAGTAATAGTCGTGATGGTTTCATAGGTGATGTTGCAAAGTTCATTAATGTGTCAGTGCGTGGAGTAAATTAGCAGTGAATGGCTGGGATAAGTGGGTAAGTGGTGCAGGTTAAAGCGTGAATCACCACTGCCAGGTACACAACAGGTGGGTATTCTAGGGGAGGAGAGAGGGGAAGTACAGGAGGAGGAGGAGGAGGAGGAGGAGGAGGAAAAAAAATGACACACACATACATACCCAAATGGACAGGTGAATAGAAGACTGATTGGAGGACAGGTATTGTGAGAGGCAGACAGACAAAAGAGAGAGGGAGAGGGGGAAGGGAGGGTATATAAAGGTGAGCGGAAGGAAGGTAAGGGGAAGAGGGAGAGTGAGGATGACAGAGTTTATGTTTTTAGAGATACATGTTTCATTTGTCCATTTCTCCCTGAATTTTGGTTAACTCATGTTTTTTTTTAGGGAACTGGCAACTTAGTGGGTCTGTTTTCCATATTTTGTTGCCCTTGTCCAGCTGTCCCGCCTGCATATATAGATAAAATAATTCTGAAACACTTCCGCGCCTCACAGCACCTTCACTGTTTTCAAAGGGGTCTAGTTGAAGTGACACGGGTTTTTTTTAAGGATGTTTATATATTTCTTGTAATTTGTCAAGTTTTCTACATTATTAACAGGATAAATATTCTTTTCTAGAGACTCTTGTTGAAGTGACACGCATTTTTAAGGATGTTTCAATAACTCTTGTGACATGTTAAACAGTGTTCTGTATCATCAACAAGATAATCTTTTTAAATAGTTGGAGTGACACGGGTTTTTTTAAGGTATTTCTGTAAATCTAGTGTTCTACTAAAGTTTCGTACAATAAACTCTAGATGGTTTTGGCCACCCATAGGTTGTTGTTCTTACTATTTGCAACATTTCCAATAAGTACACTAAATGCCGCATTGAACGAGGAGGAGGAGTAAATTAAAGCATCCTATTTAATCCCTTCAGTACTGTGACACATTTTTACTATGAAATTTGTGTACCATTAGACCATTTTACTGACATTAGGAAGGGTCTATGGAGGCCAGAAGATTAATGGTCAGTCTTCACTATATTAATCCCCCACACAAGTTTCTGAAGCTGTATAAAATCACCAAATAGTAACCTGAATGAATATGGAAACGAGTCATGGTACTGAAGGCGTTAAAGTGTCATAGTATCAAATTCTCAGGTTAGGTCAGGTTTGGTTAGGTTTTTTTGGTTTCCCCACCCTAAAATCCCGCTCTCAGGAGTATATTCACCAAAACATCACCAGTAACACATTTCACATTAGCTAGTTTTACAGGTTAGACAACACTCACCGTAAGTCACTCGCTGTTTTGTCGCGCTTCTCACCTGTTAGTAATGGTTCACTCACTCTCAAGCCCAAGGGAGCCAAGACTAAGCTTCCTTGTACACTTCTGATACTTCTCTTAAACTTTACTATGTCTCCCTTTAAAATCCAGCACTCGTTTTCTGTTTCCTGTTCATTGTCTTGTAAATCATAATATCGTTTTTCACCTGTAGTTTTGTTCATCGGCACTGTCCCCAAGAAATCATCCCACGCTCGCCTCGATTTCCGGCTCCCACTTCGCAGCTCCTCCACCCAGCTGATTTGACGTCACTTATATGGAGCCACGCTATTGGTCAACGAGAGAGAGAGAGAGAGAGAGAGAGAGAGAGAGAACACTATACCCACGTTCACTCCATTCCATACACGCAGGATACGCCACACAGGTAAGGCTATTGAGCTGCACTCCTCCCCCATCACTGGTTAGACTCACACTGGGCTGGAGGCGGTAGTGACGTCACGTTCTCTCACAGCGGAAGGAGAAACAGCGAAGGAACATCCAAATTTCCTCACAGGTTCTTAATACTCTTCATAATCTTCGTAATCTTCATGGTATACTTCGTGTTTCTTCATTGTAATCTTTTTAGTGATTTCCCAGTGAAACAGTTTCGATGCAGTGAAACAGTTTCGAGGTCTCGTTTTCCTAGTCTTCGAACCCCGCACGTCCTCACGCCAGCCTTCGTGGTGGTGAAGTGCTCACTGATGTAATGATTTTTTTTTTCTTCTTACGGTAAGGCCTATAGCGCTTGTAGGCACACTTGAAGAGTGTATGGGAAGCGCTGTTCAGCTTCCGTCCAGTAGTGGCGTAGGCAATTTTATTTATAGTGGTACCCATATTAGGGTACCACTATCCACCCAAGCTCATCTTGAGTGTAACCACCTAGAGCCTGGGTATCATGGTGACATGTAACTTTAAACCACTCGACACATGGCAAAGTGTTTTAAGGCTGTATGTGGTGGGATTCGAACCTACGCGTGGACGTCTGCCCGATCCCACGCTCACCACCTTATCCACTACGCCACCGCCTGACTGATTGCCTGAGTAGTACGTGTTAATTTTAGTATACACCTTTGCAATAGAAGCCACAATAGACACGAATTATTCTAACCTCTTCAGTTCTGGGACGCATTTCTACCTTGAGTTTTAGGTACGATTAGACGATTTTATTAACATTAGGAAGTGTCTATGGAGGTTACAAGATTAGTGGCTACAGTCCTCACTATTTTAATCCCACCACATGAGTTTCTGAATCTGTATAAAATCACCAAATAGTCACCAGAATGAATATGGAAACGTGTCATCTTACTGAAGGAGTTAAGGACAGTTTTCATTCTTCCTTTGCTAGATAATCGTGTCAGCCTCCTCAGCGCTGTTGCATCCTTTCAGTCGCCATTATTCTATTTGCTGTCACAATTTATTACCATTGCATTATACAGATCTGTTCTCATTCCTTATACGCATTCCATTTTACGATTTTATTAACATTAGGAAGTATCTATGGAGGTTAAAAGATTAGTGGCCACAGTCTTCACTATTTCAATCCCCCACATGAGTTTCTGAAGCTTTATAAAATCACCAAATAGTAACCAGAGGGAATATGGAAACGTGTCATGAGACTGAAGGTGTTAAAGACAAATAAAGTAAACACCAAGCTATTATCTAACTACCTCCTTCTCTCCTTCTCTTCCTCCCTCCTCCTCCTCCTACGCCTGATCCCCTGCCTCTCCCTTCCCTCCATATCACACACGCTTCTCGATACTGGCTTAAGTCTCATAGTTTCATATTCAAGTATGTGTGGCAAACTTGAAAGGTGAAGATTGTTTTATGAGAGAGAGAGAGAGAGAGAGAGAGAGAGAGAGAGAGAGAGACCTATGTAATTTATGTCTTTTGCTGTTTTCTTTTGTTTTACGTTCTTAATGGTAAATAAAAAATAAAATAAATAAATAAAACTTCCCTTCGTTCACACCATACATTAAAACAGAAAAATAAGATAGAAATAAATGCCATTAATAGAAAAAAAAAAAAACTGAAACATGGACTTTTTTTCCAAACTGACTAAAATAATCTAGACTGAAAAATACAAAGATAAAACTAAAAGGAAAGAAAAAAGAGGAAATAAAGGAAAATTAAGAAGAATATTGAGCGAAATTATAGCAAAGTAGAAAAATAAGATAGAAATAAAGACCGTTAATAGAAAAGAAACTGAAATATTGTCTTTCCTCAAAAAAAATAATTTAGACTGAATAACATAAAGATAAAACTAAAAACGAAAGAAAAAAAAAGTAATAGTGAAAAATTAAGGATATTAAGTGAAATTATACACGAGACGCAAGATTTCGTTCACGTAACGCTAAAAGAAACAAGACAAACTGAAATAAAATAGGAAGACAAGGAATATATAACGAAAATAAGCATAACGAAAAAAGAAAACGGGAAATCCACATTGTCTCAAGCACTGACGAGAGAAAAAAGAAAATAGAACTAAAATAAATAAACACAGACAAAACTTTATAGAAAAAAAAGAACGAAACAAAACAGAATACTAAACGAAACGAAAACGAGACACCAACTTCATTTTAAAGAGACGAAAAAGAGAAAAAAAGAAAAAAGAAAAGAAAAAAATGACTAACTGAAATAATATAAAGAAAAAAGTTGATATAAAAAGATAAAAAACGTAGACGCGACTCAATTTCCCACCAATTTAAACTTTACGAAGAGAGAGAGAGAGAGAGAGAGAGAGAGAGAGAGAGAGAGAGAGAGAGAATGAAAAAAAATAATAGATTAGAAAAAACATGGCGACTGTGCATTATTCCAAATTTCTTCAATAAAACATCGAGAGGGAAAGAAAAAAAAAGATAAAAATAAAGATTAAAAAAAAGATTAAAAAGTTATAAAAAGACGTTGGAAATTTAAGCTTTTATTCTCTGTTGTTAGAGACGAAGAGGAGGAGGAGGAGGAGGAGGAGGAGGAGGAGGAGGAGGAGGAGGAGGACGAGGAGGAGAAGAAGAAGAAGAAGAGGAGGAGGAGGAGGAAGAAATTTGCAAAAAAAAAAAAAAAACACGAAAGAGGAATATGAAGATCAGGACGAGCGAGGAGAAAAAAAAAAAAAAGAGAAGGAGGAGGAGGAGGAGGAGGAGGAAGAGGACAAATAGAGAAAAAAAAATAAAAGGAGAAAAAACGAAGAAGGAAGAAAAGCAAGAAGAGAAAACGATAATAATAGCAATAATAATGAAATAAAAAAAAAAAATGAGAGCAAGAACAAGAAAAAGGAGATAGAGAAGAGGAGAAGAAAAGGAGAAAATAAAAGAAAATAATGCAATAAAAAAGAAAAAAAAAATAGAAAACTGAGACAGGAATATGAAAACGATGAAGAGAGGAAGGAGATGACGGATTAAGAGGAGGAGGAGGGAAGAGGAGGAAGAGGAGAGGAAGAGGAGGAGGAGGAGGCGACAATCACTTCAGCTCCACAAAAGAACAAAGAAAATAACAAAAACAAGCCTCGCAACACACGAGACAAAACATCAAAGCAACGCAACACAAAAACACAAGAATAGAGACAAAAAATGAACAAAAGAGAGAAAAATGAAAAAAATACAAAAAATAACAAAAGATCAGTAATAAGGAAGTAGGATAATTGAAAATGGTGTGTGTGTGTGTGTGTGTGTGTGTGTGTGTGTGTGTGTGTGTGTGTGTGTGTGTGTGTGTGTGTGTGTGTGTGTGTGTGTGTGCAATAATGAATAAGTGTAGAAATAAAGGAAAATAAAATAATAAGAACTAAATAAAAAAAGAGAAATGATGATGAGAGAGAGAGAGAGAGAGAGAGAGAGAGAGAGAGAGAGAGAGAGAGAGAGAGAGAGAGAGAGAGAGAGAGAGAGAGAGAGAGAGAGAGAGAGGACGCAGATGAAAGTTAACACAAAGAGATCAGGAGGAAAAGGAGGAGGAGGAGGAGGAGGAGGAGGAGGAGGAGGAGGAGGAGGAGGAGGAGGAGGAGGAGAAGGAGGAGGAGGAGGAAAAGAAGGAGTAATAACAGCGAATAATCAGAAAAAGAACAAAAATAATCTATACACATTTTTCATTTGTTTGTTTCACGTTTAGTACGAGTTTTGAGTTTCCTTTCCTGGTTCCATTTTGTCCACACACACACACACACACACACACACACACACACACACACACACACACACACACAGAGCAGGGTGAAAGTGGCCCTGCAAACTTCACACAAACTCTCTCTCTCTCTCTCTCTCTCTCTCATGCACGTTTGTGACGAGAGAAAATGTGAGGCCTCTCTCTAAACTTCAAACACACACACACACACACACACACACACACACACACACACACACACACACACACACACACACACACACACACACACACACACACACACACACACACACACACACACACACACACACACACACACACACACACACACACACACACACACACACACACACACACACACACACACACACACACACACACACACACACAGGCACAAAACTTCTCTCCATTTCTCACTCACTCTCTCTCTCTCTCTCTCTCTCTCTCTCTCTTTTAATTGATCCTTTGCTGCAATAATACCTGTCGAAACCAGAGAGAGAGAGAGAGAGAGAGAGAGAGAGAGAGAGAGGTATAGACAGGTAGGAAATTAATTAAGCTTCCCACAGTGTTAGTGTAGGTATAGTCTGGGTAATTTTCAGGGTGAGGGGAAAAAGGAAAAGACAGGAAAAGGGGGAGGGATGATAAGAACGAGAGGGGATGAGAAAACAATGAAGGAGAGGGGAGAAAGAAGGGCAAGAACCAACACGGATATACATAGACAAAAAAAAAATAATGAAGGAAGGGAATAGAATGGAACGAGAGAGAAAGAGAGAGAGAGAGAGAGACAGTGACACAATGCAATAAATACTTGAAGAAAATGATAAAGAAGAAGGAAATAAATGAAGGATGTAAATGAAAGTAGGTAAAATAGAGAATAAAGGGTGATGGAGAAATAATGATGACCGAAGTGAGAGAGAGAGAGAGAGAGAGAGAGAGAGAGAGAGAGAGAGAGAGAGAGAGAGAGAGAGAGAGATGAAAAACACGCATATAGATAGACTATTAATAAAAAGGAGAAAAAAGAGATAGGATAAAACAATAAATGAGAAAATAGAGAAAACGAAAAAAAAATAAGAAAATTAGGAAATAATGACGAGAGAAAATAAAAAAACATGAGAAAAGGAAGAAAAATAAAAAAAGAAAAGAAGGAATAAGGAAAAATGATAAAAAAATAATACAGAAGAAAAGAATAAACAAAACTAAATAAAAGAGACAAATTGAACAAGAAATAGGAAAATAGAAACACAAACCAATAAAGAAAAGGAGAGAGAGAGAGAGAGAGAGAGAGAGAGAGAGAGAGAGAGAGAGAGAGAGAGAGAGAGAGAGAGAGAGAGAAGGGGAGGAAATGAAGTAAAAGGTCAGGCTAAGCAAAATATTTTAATGATTGTCTCTCTGAAAACAAAAAAAAGAAAACAAGACAAGAAAGATACAGGAAAGAGAGAGAGAGAGAGAGAGAGAGAGAGAGAGAGAGAGAGAGAGAGAGAGAGAGAGAGAGAGAGAGAGAGAAATGTGTGTGTGTGTGTGTGTGTGTGTGTGTGTGTGTGTTTATTCTCTCTCTGAAGTGAAAATAATAATAGTTAGTGGCTAATGTAGTTACCAAAAGTGTTTTTGTGGCTTTATAACTCATCTTCTTCTCTCTTCTTCTTCTTCTCTCTCTCTCTCTCTCACAACGTATTGGACTATAACGAGTGTGTTTTTCTTGCTTACGTGCTACTAATAGTAAACTACGAGAGAGAGAGAGAGAGAGAGAGAGAGAGAGAGAGAGAGAGAGAGAGAGAGAGAGAGAGAGAGAGAGAGAGAGAGAGAGAGAGAGAGAGAGAGAGAGAGAGAGAGAGAGAGAGAATGTGTGTGTGTGTGTGTATCTGAAAGCATCTAATGGGATAAAACACACACACACACACACACGCACGCACACACACACACACACACACACACACACACACACACACACACACACACACACCATTCCATTCGAACTTTTTCACTTACACGAACGAAAACTTTTCTAATCCTTCTCGTCTTTAAAGATAAAATAAGGTGAAAAATAATCAGGAAAATAAAAAAAAATAAAGAAAACCAAATGACAATTAATAAACAAACAACAAGAAAAAGGAAGTAATAGTAGTAGTAGTAGTAGTAGTAGCAGTAGTAGTAATAGTAGTAGTAGTATTGTTATTATTATTATTTTATCGTTATTTTATTATTATTATCATTATTATTATTATTATTATTATTATTATTAGTGGTAGCAGTAGTAAAAGTAGCAGTAGTAGTAGTAGTAGTAGAAGTAGTAGTAGTAACAGGAACATTCTGGCATCTATCGTAAGTAATCTAAACTTGTCTGAAAATAACAGCGGTATATTTATTTTCTATCCCATTTTCCACGAAGACAGAAAACGGAGGAGGGAAAACCATTCTAGACATAAAAATAACTCCTGGGATTTGTTCGCAAGAAAGAGTAAAAAATATGACGTTATCACTCACAGTTATCATCCATCGTAACGTTTTCTATGAAGAGAGAAAATGGAAAAACGGGATATAATTCTAAATATAGGAGATAAGCTGTGTGTATTCCTGTAAGAAGAGAAAAAAAAAGGAAGAAGACGAAGAAGAAGAAAAGGAGAAAAAGGAGGAGGAGGAGGAGGAGAAGAAAATTGAATGACAAAGAAATAAACGATAAACAGGAACATATGAGTAGATGGATAAATGATAACTAAAGGAATGAATAAAATGAAAATATCACAAAGAAAAAGAAAAGAAGGAAAAAAAAAATATAACTACAAAAAATGAAAGAGAGAAAAGGAAAAAAAAAACACCAATTATTATCCATCAAAACATGTATTACAAACACACAATCGAGAAAGAAAAGAGAGAAAAAAATAGAAATAAAACAAAAAGAAGAAGAAATAAGATAACTACTAATACCACCACCACCACCACCACCACCACCACCACCACCACTACCTTCTCTTATTTATCTATAGTTTAAAGGAAGGTCTGCAGTGAGTCCTCTTAAAGATCAATAACCATTTGGACTTGAAGCAGCAAACCTTCCCACACACTCTTTTATGTCTTAAGAAACCACCAAAAGAGAGAGAGAGAGAGAGAGGGAGAGAGAGAGAGAGGTAAGGTGGGTGACCAAAATATCTTTCTCTTTCTGTGTCTTTCCTTCATTTATATTTTCTCATGCTCCTCTGGCCATTATTATTATTATTGTTATTTTCATGATCATTACTGAGTTCAATTTCATCCATTAATTTCCTTTCTTTTTTATATTTATCCCTTTTTTTTCCTTTTTTTCCAGCAGTGTTTTGGTTTGAAAGCAAAAAGCGTGATTGGAGTTGAAAGGATCTATTAATGTTATTACCGGCTTGTAGAGAGAGAGAGAGAGAGAGAGAGAGAGAGAGAGAGAGAGAGAGAGAGAGAGAGAGAGAGAGAGAGAGAGAGAGATTAAGTCGTCGAGTCAGACAAAATATTACGATGAACAAAATTAATCTCTGTCTCTGTTTCTCTGTCTCTCTCTCTCTCTCTCTCTCTCTCTCTCTCTCTCTCTCCTAATACACATTCATGCACAAAATAAGAAAAAGAATGAGAAAAAGCAAGGAAAAAAAAAAAACAAGAGAGAGAGAGAGAGACAGAGAGAAAGAGAGAAAGAGAGAAAGAGAGAGAGAGAGAGGAAAACCTATATTCCACACAAGCTTCTGGAGTTCCGAGACACTGGGGGAAAAACACAGGTTACCTCACACAGGTGAAATAACAAAACACACCTGAAACACACAGGTAAAATGAAACTAACATGCTCCCACACTCCCAGCTCCCAGGTGTGAAGCAAAGAAATATCAAGGTGAAATGGAGGAAAATAATACAAGGAAACCGCTGATGGAAATAAAGAGAGGAGAGACTGGTGGAGTAAATGATGAAATAGAAACTTAGAGAAGGCTGGAAAATGTGGAGGTCGCGGTGAAAATTAGATAAAAGAGTGGGGAGTTGGTTCACGGAAATTTATTAGGTGAATTGAAAGGAATAGGTGAATGTGAAGGGAGGATATAGATTGGTAGGTGTGTCTGTGTGTGTGTGTGTGTCTCTGTCTCTGTCTCTGTCTCTGTCTTTGTCTGTCTTTGAGTAAATGGTAAGTGTGTTTGTCTCTCTGTCTCTCTGTCTCTGTCTGTCTTTGAGTAAATGGTTAATGTGTTTGTCTCTCTGTCTCTCTCTCTCTCTCTCTCTCTCTCTCAAGATTAATTGTCTTAAGAGACTTACCTAAATAAATAAAAATAATGAAGAGAATAATAAAGATAAAATAAAACAAAAAATAATAAGAATAATGAAAATGATATCAATGATGAAATAAAATGGAAATGAAGTAAAAATATTAATTTCTTTAGTGGCTTAATGGAGGAAATAAAGAAAATATACAAAAATAGTGATAAAAAGTACCAAAGAATACTTGAAAAAAAAAAATACTTGAAAAAAATACTTGAAAAAAAAGAAAAAAAAAGAAAAAAAAAGATATATGAAACAAGAAATTGAAGTAGAAAAATACGAGGAAAAAAATGGAAAACGAGGAATGAGAAAAAATGGACAAAAAAGTAGGAGAAAAACAAAAAAAAAAAAAAAACAAAAATCAAGAACCAGAAGCAAACAACACACACACACACACACACACACACACACACACACACACACACACACACACACACACACACACACACACACACACACACACACACACAACAAAAGGAACATGAAAATACAAACAAAAATAAATAAATAAACAAGAAAAACGAGAGAGAGAGAGAGAGAGAGAGAGAGAGAGAGAGAAAGGAAAATGAATAAAGGTCAAGAAGAGGAGAAAAGGTCACAGGGGGGCAAGGGGGGAGAGGGGGGGAGAGAAGAGGGAAGGGGGGGGTAAAGGTGACGCCATAATACCAGGATCTTAATATGCTAATTGGCATCTCCCGGGAAATGAAAAGAAGAAAACGGGAATGGAAGGGAAAAAAAAAAATCGTGAAAAATGATTTATGATTTTTTTTCTTATACGATTTTCGACATTAGTATTCTCTCTCTCTCTCTCTCTCTCTCTCTCTCTCTCTCTCTCTCTCTCTCTCATTCACATATGGTAATCTACTCTCCAATGGAACTGTAATAAATGGCATTTTTTTTTTCACTATTTTTGAGGGAAGATATAACTTTACCTCTCTCTCTCTCTCTCTCTCTCTCTCTCTCTCTCTCTCTCTCTCTCTCTCTCTCTCTCTCTCATTTTCCACAGCACTAAGCACGGTTCATTTTTGATAACGGTGCTATGGATGGCTGACAGAATGTTGGACCAATAGATGGACACATAGATACCTTTGTGGATGTGATTAGAAAGATGCGGATGAAATAACAATAATAATAACAATACACAATAATAATAATAATAATAATAATAATAATACTAACAATAATAACGATACCGAATGATATAATGGATTCAGGCAAAGAACATCGAAAGACAAACAGACAGACAGATAGATAGAAACATAGATAGATAGATAGATAGATAGATAGATAGAGAAAAATATACAGAAAGGTAATTAATTATGTAGATGGAATAAATAAATGTTATATAAATAGACATGAAGACGAAATATATAAAGAATTAGGTAGATAGAGAGACAAACAGATAGATACACACGATAAAAAGAAAAAAAGAATAAAAAGAAACCAGATATACAGATTGACAGATAAGTATATAAACTAGATAACTGTTATGTAAATAGACAAAAAAAAAAGACGAAATATATAAAGAATTAGATAGATAGACACACAGATAGATAGTCACGATAAAAAGA
>NC_059259.1:5888645-5891145 GCF_017591435.1 Portunus trituberculatus | reverse complement strand
CTCTCTTTTGTCCATGTTTCCCTTGTTATTCTTCCTCTTCCTTCCTATGCAAACACTCCTCCAAACCTCAGCTTTTGTCTCCTTTCTCCTCCTTTCTTCCTCCTCCTCCTCCTCCTCCTCCTCCTCCTCTTCTTCTTTATCCCCTTCTTGGTACTTCTTTTATTATTTCCTGTCTCTTTTCTTAACTCTATTCATTGAAGGGGTGGAAGGGAAGAGAATGTTGTACTCTCTCTCTCTCTCTCTCTCTCTCTCTCTCTCTCTCTCTCGTTGAATTTAAAGCGATGAAAAATGGAACAGCGATTGACTGACCTGGAAAGAAAGAAAGAGAGAGAGAGAGAGAGAGAGAGAGAGAGAGAGAGAGAGAGAGAGAGAGAGAGAGAGAGAGAGAGAGAGAGAGAGAGCAAACCTAACTTAATTTTCTTTACGTACAATTATCTTTAGTATTTTCTTTATTTTTATCTCAAATGTTGACGCAATTAAGCTTTGAAGTAAGAGAGAGAATGTTATGTAATGTTTATCGTATTATCATGAACGTTCTCTCTCTCTCTCTCTCTCTCTCTCTCTCTCTCTCTCATGTAATTTATCACGCTTCCCTCATTTCTCCTCTTCCTTCTGTTTCTATTCATCTTCATCCTCCTCCTCCTCCTCCTCCTCCTCCTCCTCCTCCTCTTCGTCTTCCTCTTTAATAATCTTGTTTTCACTCCCTAATGGTGTTCTATATTTCCATAAAACATTTAGGTACTCTCTCTCTCTCTCTCTCTCTCTCTCTCTCTGCAACAATAATAATGATAACGATAATGATCATGACTACTACTACTACTACTACTACTACTACTACTACTATTACCAATGATAATAATAACAATAATATCAAACCAGACGCTGATATCAAATGGGATTCTGAGTCTTAGTGGTGAGAAAATGTGTTTAAGAATGAGATGAAGGAAGGGAGAGGGAAGAGAGAGGGAAGAAAGAGAAGGAAGAGAGAGGGAAGGGAGAGAGGGAAGAGAGAGAGGGAAGGAAAAAAGAGAAGGGAGAGAGAGAGAGAGGGAGAGGGAAAGGAGAGTGAAGGAAGAGAAGGAAGAGAGAGGGAAGGGAAAGGGAAGGAAGACAGGGAAGGGAGAGAGAGGAAAGGGAGAGAGGAAAGGGAGAGAGAAATGAGAGAGGGAGAGAGATTACAGAGACAAGAGAAAGCTAAACAATGAAAACTAAGAAAAAAACAGTATGAATTTGATAATGCATACTGTATACTATCTCCATCCCAGCCCCCTCCCCCCCTCCCTTGTCCACCCGGCCCCCCACTCCTCCCCCTTCCTTCACCCTCTTTATAATGAAAAAAGAGGAATATAAAAGAAGATAACGGTTTAGTGTAGGTGAAAATATGTGTGTGTGTGTGTGTGTGTGTGTGTGTGTGTGTGTGTGTGTGTGTGTGTGTGTGTGTGTGTGTGTGTGTGTGTGTCCTGCCTGGCCAGAAAGACAATACATATGTGGAAGGCTTGAGAAGGAAGAGAAAGAAGAGGAGGAAGAAGAGGAGGAGGAGGAGGAGGATGGGGAGGAGGAGGAGGAGGAGGATGGGGAGGAGGAGGAGGAGGAAGAGGAGGAGTTTGGATATTAGAAGTGAAGGACTGAAGAGGACAGGTAAGAGAAGGTAAGATGCCTAGAGGAGGAGGAGGAGGAGGAGGAGGAGGAGGAGGAGGAGGAGGAGGAGGAGGAGGAGGAGGAGGAGGAGGAGGAGGAGGAGGAGGAGGAGGAAGAAGAAGAAGAAGAGGCTGAAGGAGGAGGAGAAGGAGAGAAAACAATAAATATATCAGAAATAAAATCACTGGGAATAAGAACAACAACAACAACAACAACAACAACAACAACAGCAACAAAAAACAATCAAACCGATCACAAATATTAAAGAAAGGGAAGAAATAAATAATGAAAACAAGAAATACTTAAAAAAAAGAAAAAAAAAGAAAACAGAAGAAAGGAGAGATGAGAGAGACCCATTCGAGGAGGAGGAGGAGGAGGAGGAGGAAGAAGAAAAGAAGACAATAGATAGGGAGGAGAGGAAATGAATACTGGAAGAGAGAAGGAGGAGGAGAAGGAGGTGGAGGAAGAGGAGGAGGAGGAATACAAAGGAAGACAAACAGTAACAGACCCTTAGGTCCTTACTAGGCTGTTTGTGGAGACTATCTACTAACTACCAGTGGTAGAGACAGGACAGCAAAGCAGAAGGCTCCTCCCCACCCACCCCTCCCTCCAGCCGAGGCTGGCAGGAAAAAAGGCGAAACCATGTGATATTAAAAAATCACATGGAATTTTAGTAGAGAGTGAAAAGGAGGAGGAGGAGGAGGAGGAGGAGGAGGAATAAAAAATAATAAATGTGGAAATAATAACAGAAATGTGTCATAGAAATCAACAAAAAATAATGACAAATATAAAAAAATGTATTAATTAAAATTTAATCAGTTAATTAAAGAAACAAAAGTAATTAATCTTAATAATAATAATA
>NC_059259.1:5871145-5878645 GCF_017591435.1 Portunus trituberculatus | reverse complement strand
CAAAAATTGACACGAACAAATCAAATGGGCAACTTTCACTAATGGATATTTTGACCTGCTCTGTAAATTTTGTTATGTGACGAATTTTGATAACTTTCACTTTAATTCATGTTTGTTTTTATTTTGAAATGGACGAATTTTAATGGTTCAAAAATACCCATGAACAAAACTACCAAATTCCTTGCCTTAATTAACTTTTTTCATTTTATTTCTACCATTTGGGTTTCTCATGGGAATTTCTGGGCTAAAGGGGGTATTTTTTGTGGTACCTCCTATCTCAAAGACCAGCCACTAGGAAACCATTGCCCAGAGAACTTGCTGCTGTTGTTGAGAAGAAATGGGCAACTTTCACTAATAGATATTTTGACCTGCTCTGGAAATTTTGTTTGCCGAAAATTTTGATAACTTCCACTTCAATTCATCTGATTGTTTTATTTTGAAATGGACGAATTGTAATGTTTCAAAAATGTCCATGAACAAAACTACCAAATTCCTCGCCTTAATTAAGCTGCTGCTGTTATCAAGAGATCAACAACTTTTGCTACGAGATATTTTGAACTAATCTGCAAATTCTGTTCCTTACTCTTGACACGAAACACATTCCAAATTTTCTTTATTTCACCTTCAGATCTTTACTTACTCAGCCTCCCAATGTGAATCTGAATTGGTCAAATATTTTCCACATATTTTACAAACCAATTAATTTCAAACGAATATCCTGACTTGACAACTCCATGGATTTCTGACAAGGCTCCTGATTTGACAAATATTTCAGCTTCAGACCCCCAAACTCCTGCTAAACCTCCATCTTTCTGATAACCCTTGAGATTTCTACCATACCCTACATTACCCTACCCTACCTGCTCGTCTACCTGTCTCCCTACCTGGCTACGTGCGTTAATTGTCCTCATTACCTGTATTCAGCAAGATGCACCTCTCACAGCGGATATGTAGCAAAGGTACGAGCAGTTACATAGCATAAGGTGCAGAAACGTACCTTCAGAAACGAAAAAAAATTCTTATACGTTACACATTAATCGGTAAACGTTCTCTTGCGTCAATGCGATCAGAACGGCTTGAGTGACGCTGGCTAAACGTTTTGCAGTCACGGGAACGTTACCTTGGCGCCGAGTAACGTGCGTGAGGTCACCAGGGGAACGTTTAAGGGACTATTATCAACGTTTTTATTCCATATACTAAATTGTGTGGAAACGTTTCTTGTTACTTGTTATTTCCTTTCATTCACTCTTGTTTCTTTCAAATTGTTTTTTTTTTCAGTGTATGTACAAAATAATATGGAAGTAATATTATTTGTAGCATGTTTGTATATATTTCCTTATTTTATTTTCCATATACATCATCACATAACATTCATATTATTTTCTTTATGTACGTTTGTTTATTCATTTATTTTCAATGTTATTATCGTCACACATTTCTGATCTCAAATAGTCTTTTTCTTGTATCTATTTGCTTCCTCTTACAACACAAATGCTTCAGATAATGTACACGTGGATATATTCAAGAGCTTGTGTCACTAATCTCTTTTTATTATTTATCGTCTTTCTTCAACTTCTTTGTCCATTTTCCTCTCCTGTCTTCGTTGTCACTTTTATCTTCAAATTGTCTTTCCTTCACTTATGCAGATTCCACATTTTGGTGTTTGTTATTCACTATTAATATATATTCTTTTTTACAATTTATCCATTTCATTTATTTCTCGTTCAAAATTCTGTATCTTTTCGAAATGTACCTCAGTTTTTATTTCTTCTTTTTAAATAACAATGAAACTTATTTCTGTAACTGTACATATTTTTTTTCCATTAATATTTGTCTTAGTCTGTTTTGTCTGCTTTCCTTTAACATTTTCTCTTTTTCTGCTCACTGGAAAGTAATAGAAAACTGTTTTTTTTTTCTTACTATGTTTTTATCTGACAATATAATTTCTTGTAGTGTTCATATGTACAGCAACAACACTTCAATATAATCTAAGGACACACACACACACACACACACACACACACACACACACACACACTTACAATATTACTTACATGAGAGTACTTAGTAGCGATCTCTAAAATTCAACTTTAGAGTTTCATAAACAACAAATAATAATAATAATAATAATAATAATAATGATAATAATGATAATGACAACGATCCAGGTAACACGGCACGAATATAATGTATGTACACTTCACATAGAACAGTGATTATAATGACAATATTGTAAGCTAGTGTTGAAAGTCTCTGGCTGAGGAGACACCGAAACAAAATCAAACAAAATGAAATGAAAAAGAAAAAGCGACAACTGAGCGAAACATTACGGAGAGACCATGAAGGAAACACGAAACAAAATGGAATAAGAACCAAGAACGATGACAACTGAGCGAAACATTACGGAGAGACCATCAAGGAGACACGAAACAAAATCAAATGAAAACGAAAACAAACGAAACCTGAGCGAAACATTACGGAGAAGGAAGGAGACACGAAACAAAATGAAAAACGAACGAATTATAAAGAAAATCCATAAAAAAGACACGAAATCAAGAAAAAAGAGAATGAAAACTATTGAAAACTAAACGAAAATTCCCTATGAACAAAATGAGAGAGAGAGAGAGAGAGAGAGAGAGAGAGAGAGAGAGAGAGAGAGAGAGAGAGAGAGAGAGAGAGAGAGAGAATAGGAGTAAACACAAATAAACAGAACAAACAAATACAAACAAAATAATAAAAGATAGTAATTTGAAATCTCACTGCAAAAAAAAAAAAAAAAAAAAAGAAAAAAGAAAAAAAGAAGTAATCAGGTAATGGAGGAAATTTACTGAGACGAATTACAAAAAAAAAAAAAAAAAAAAAAAATGCTCAATAAATTACCAAAAGTTTGCAAATAACTCAGGTAAAAATGTGATGACGTACCTGAAACAGAATATTTATGAGACAAAAACAAACAAACAGAAAAAAAAGGGGAAAAACAAAGAATAAACAAGGACAATGAAACCTTCCCACCTTTAAAAAAAAAAAAAAAAAAAAAGAAACATGTAGAAGAAAACGAAAATAGGAAAATTAAAACTGAGAAAAAGACGAATAAGAAAAAGAAAAAATAAGAAAAGAAAAAAAAAACTTTACCCAACATGCATCACCTCAGTAACACGGCCATTAGTCACTCTTACTATTATATTTCTTGTAAGATGGAGGGAGAGTGTGAGAGAGAGTGAGAGTGAGAGGGAGAGAGGGAGAGGGAGAGGGGGAAGAGAGGAGGTGTCAAATATGTATAAATCACACCCCAGGAGAGAGAGAGAGAGAGAGAGAGAGAGAGAGAGAGAGAGAGAGAGAGAGAGAGAGAGAGAGAGAGAGAGAGAGAGAGAGAGAGAGAGAGAGAGAGAAGAGAAGAGAAGAGAAGAGAAAAGCGAAACACGAGAGCAGAAAAAGGGAAAGAAGAAAGAGAAAAAATAGAACAAAGGGAATAAGAATAGGAATAAGACTAGGTAGAAAGATTATATACAGCAATAAACATGAGCAAGAAACAAAAGTGACCCTACATGACCCTTAGCACGAGGTCACTAAAGTCCGTGGGAGGTCACAGAATGAGTAGCGAGTGGTCTCCGTGTCACCAGGAGCACAGCCACGCTACTGACGAAGACCATGGAGAAGGATGGCCGCCTGGTTGTGCCTCCCCCATCGACTTGGTTTCTGCCGTGCTGCATCGCTGCTGGGGTTTTGCCTGTTGGGGTGGAAAGCACAGGTGAGTGAGGAGAAGGCTGGGTTTTTGAGACTTGCAGAGGGAGTGAAGTGTGAGTAAAGGAGATGCTTGACTGGTGAGTGTGTTGTGAATGGTGTTGTGTGTTTGTGTGGGTGTTTTTTTTGTTTTTTATTACATTTTTTGGTGATTTATTTTTTTATGTAGGGGAAAACTTGCACAGAGGGAGTGAAGTGTGAGTAAAGGAGATGTTTGGCTGGTGAGTGTGTTGTGACTGGTGTTGTGTGTTTGTGTGGGTGTGCTTTTTATGCATTTTTTATTATTTTTTTTTCTTTTTGATGTAAGGGAAAACTTGCAGAGGGAGTGAAGTGTGAGTAAAGGAGATGTTTGGCTGGTGAGTGTGTTGTGACTGGTGTTGTGTGTTTGTGTGGGTGTTTTTTGTTTTTTTATTACATTTTCTGGTGATTTATTTATTTATTTTTTTTTTATGTAGGGGAAAACTTGCAGAGGGAGTGAAGTGTGAGTAAAGGAGATGTTTGACTGGTGAGTGTGTTGTGACAGGTGTTGCGTGTTTGTGTGGGCATTTCTTATTTTTTATATTTATACCATGTGGGCTTTTCACGGGAATTTATGGGCTAAAGGGGATATTTTTCGGGGCACCTCCTATCTCAAAGTTTTTGTGTATTAGATATTATTTACTCTGCTTTTTTCGTGTTATCGCTGAAAAAGACATCAATACGAGTCGATACATCTAAACAGAGAGGAAGGAGTTTGGCGTGTTTCTGTTCCTGTCTTTGAGAAATAGACTGCAAATTGATGGAAGTGTTTGTGTTATTTTGGGATTTAAAAGATGGACAGGTAAAACAAGAGGCAAAATGGAAAAGAAATGAAAGATTGTATAAGACCTGCTTCGTTTTTCTTTTATAGTGGAATGAAACTAAAAGACAGAGAGAATGACAAATACATGAAGAGCAACGGAATATATCGTTATTTCTGAAGGCGCTGAGGAAAACGTTAAGAAAGCTGCCGGAAACTGACAAGAAGTTGATAGAATGACATTTCCGTTTGGGTGTTACTGGGAGACAGATTGACACAAGACATGACAGACGAAAAACAAACAAACAAACAATCAAATAGAAAAGAAAAGTGACATGTGAAGCAAGGATAGTTTAAAATTACATTGTGTAAGAAAAAAAAAAAAAAAAAAAGGAAAACACAGGAAAATTTAAATTAGAGAGAGACTGTTTGAGAGAGAGAGAGAGAGAGAGAGAGAGAGAGAGAGAGAGAGAGAGAGAGAGAGAGAGAGAGAGAGAGAGAGAGAGAGAGAGAGAGAGAGAGAGAGAGAGAGAGAGAGAGAGAGAGAGTAAACAAAGAGATGAAGCAACATGGAAAGAAATCTATGAAGGGAGATGTGTGTGTGTGTGTGTGTGTGTGTGTGTGTGTGTGTGTGTGTGTGTGTGTGAAGAAAAGATTACAGAAAACAAACAGAGAAAAATAGATAAAGTAAATTACAGACAGACAGACAGACAGACAGAAAGGCGCACGCACACACACACACACAAAGAGAGAGAGAGAGAGAGAGAGAGAGAGAGAGAGAGAGAGAGAGAGAGAGAGAGAGAGAGAGAGAGAGAGAGAGAGAGAGAGAGAGAGAGGAAAACAAACAATTCAGACTCAAGAAAATAAAACTGCAAAAATATTCTCGCTCATATTTTTCTCCAACTCTCCTTCTTCCTCTTCTTCCTCTTCTTCTTCTTCTTCTTCTTCTTCCTCCTCCTCCTCCTCCTCGTCCTCCTCCTGACCTTTAAAGAGAGATCATTTGTCCTCCTCATAAAGTGACCTCTGACCCTTAATACCCTTTATAAATCTGACCTTAATGGTGGCTTAACGAGGTCATACATAGCTAGCGAGGTAGGGGTCAACTGTCCTTCGTCTCTCTCTCTCTCTCTCTCTCTCTCTCTCTCTCTCTCTCTCTCTCTCTCTCTCTCTCTCTCTCTCTCTCTCTCTCTCTCTCTCTCTCACACACACACTTGAGATGGTGTTTGCTAAGGGTATCTTGCAGCATCCTCTCTCTCTCTCTCTCTCTCTCTCTCTCTTAGGGTATAAAGGTCAATTGGTCGTGAGTGAAAAGAACAGCACTAGAGAGAGAGAGAGAGAGAGAGAGAGAGAGAGAGAGAGAGAGAGAGAGAGAGAGAGAGAGAGAGAGAGAGAGAGAGAGAAGAAACGGATTCGAACCAGGAGAACGATAAAGCGAGGAGGAGGAGGAGGAGGAGGAGGAGGAGGAGGAGGAGGAGGAGGAGGAGGAGGAGGAGGAGGAATAAAGCTCGCGTTCTCACCGCAACACCACAAAAAAAAAAAAAAAAAAAAACTCGTTGGACACAGTTCGAAATTTCCTTTGAAGCTTCGAATTATTGGTTTCCGGTGCGCTGCGCTTTTTTGAATTAGAGCGAGAGCGAGAGAGAGAGAGAGAGAGAGAGAGAGAGAGAGAGAGAGAGAGAGAGAGAGAGTTGAGTTTGGTACGTAAATTATTTGAGGTTTGTCAGAGATGAGTGGAATGTGTGTAGTCTCTCTCTCTCTCTCTCTCTCTCTCTCTCTGTACCTCACGTAGCAATATGGTAACTCTTAACTAACTTCGTATTTTTCCAATCTTCCTAAACACACACACACACACACACACACCCGGGAGCTCAGTGGTTAGAGCGCTGGCTTCACAAGCCAGAGGACCGGGGTTCGATTCCCCGGCCGGGTGGAGATATTTGGGTGTGTCTCCTTTGACGTGTAGGTGGTGTTCACCTAGCAGTGAGTAGGTACGGGATGTAAATCGAGGAGTTGTGACCTTGTTGTCCCGGTGTGTGGTGTGTGCCTGGTCTCAGGCCTATCCGAAGATCGGAAATAATGAGCTCTGAGCTCGTTCCGTAGGGTAACGTCTGGCTGTCTCGTCAGAGACTGCAGCAGATCAAACAGTGAAACACACACACACACACACTAGTGGTCTGTTTTCTGTCAGGTACGAATCCTTAAAGGGAAAAGTAGTGAGGAGAAACTTCTAAATTCTTTCCCTTGTCTTGTTTTCCCCTTTTTTGTGTCCTCCTTTCTCTCTATTATAAAAGTTCCAGGGAAGAAAGACCAAATGGATAATTCTTTTGAAAAATTTTATTACGTCGTTTGTTTTTATTTGTTTTTTTATATTTAACTTTTTCACTTCGTGGTTCAGTATTAGATTTTGAAGAGGATATTATCATTTTTTTTATTTATTTATTTTTATTTTCTCTCAGTGAATTGGTCTCTTTTTAGTTTTTTTTTATTTATTTATTTTTATTTTCTCTCAGTGAATTGGTCTCTTTAGTTAAGTTCTGAATGAAGATTTTTGGAAAGTTTTATTTATTTTTATCATTTTCCCTTTAGTTCTTTCTTTTATGAATTTTCTTTCGTGTTATTCCTAAGTTTTCATTTTTCAAGGTTTTCAAGATAAAGATTTCATTTTCAAGAGCGTATTGTCATTTTTTTAATTTCCCTTTTTTCATTTTTCTCTCAGTGATTTGGTTTCTAGTTATTTAAATTTTTGAATGAAGATCTTTTATATTTTCCTTTTAGTTCTTTCAAGTTTTTTTTTTGTAATTTTTTTTTTGTTGTGTTATTGCTAAGTTTTCATTTTTCGAGATTTCATTTTCAAGAACGTATTGTCATTTTTATTTTTTTTCATTTTTCTCTCAGTGATTTGGTTTCTAGTTATTTAAGTTTTTGAATGAAGATTTTTTTTATATTTTCCTTTTTAGTTCTTTCGAGTTTTTTTTGTATTT
>NC_059259.1:5843645-5866145 GCF_017591435.1 Portunus trituberculatus | reverse complement strand
AGAGAGAGAGAGAGAGAGAGAGAGAGAGAGAGAGAGAGAGAGAGAGAGAGAGAGGAAGAAAAATAGAAAGAAAGAAAGAGAAAAAAAGAGAGAAAGAGACAAACACAACACATACAGTAGAAAACAAGAGAGAAAGAAAGAGAAAAAGAAAAACAAACCGACAAACACACCACATTCAGTCCAACTCCATTAAAAACATCACAAACCAACCACAAAATAAAAAAAAAGCAAAAAACTAAGAAGAAAACACCAACCCAGCTTTCATACCGAACTAGGAGGGAACTCAAATATTCAAGAGTACGAGACAGGCTGGACAGAAGCGAGAAGTATGAGAGATATGGTATTTAACAGCTCTCCAGCAGACGTAGGTGGTGAGACGTGAAGGAGCCAGCGTGTGGATGGGCGCGGGCAAAAAGAGTAACCGTTTATATATATATGGATCGTCTCTCAGGTATACAGGTAAATATCTAAATACCTTGAGTACTTTTTTGGTGGGTGTGTAAAATATTTTGTTCTGTTGAGTGTGTTGTAGTAGTAATAGTCGAAGTAGTAGTAGTTGAAGTATTATTATTATTATTATTATTATTATTATTATTAGTAGTAGTAGTAGTAGTAGTAGTTTGTTCAATTAGAAGAGAACAGAAAAACTAGTATATATAAATTTAAATGAAGCTAATCTTAAGATGAAAAAATACATATATACACACACATACACATCTCATATTTATTTCTCTTGTAAGTATTCCCAAGTGTGTGTGTGTGTGTGTGTGTGTGTGTGTGTGTGTGTGTGTGTGTGTGTGTGTGTGTGTGTGTGTGTGTGTGTGTTTGAAAGGCTAGCATTACAAAAAAGACGAACTTGGAATGAAAGCAAAATTGTAAAAAAATTGCTAAAAAAAAAAAAAAAATAATGCATGAAGGAAGACGAAAGATATAGAAAAAAACAAAATAAAGAAAGAAAATATATTCGTGTATAGAGAACATTATTCACATCACACAAATAAAGAAGAAAAAAAAAAACAAACCAAACAAAATAACAAAAACAAAACAAAACAAAAACACACACACACACACACACTAGTCATTAACCAAACACTCAGCACCACCTCCTTTCACACCAGTAGACCACGCTCCCCTGTGTGTGTGCGTGTGTGAGTTTGTGTGTGTGTGTGTGTCTTAACCAGGCGAGGCGAGCGTGCGTGAGTGATAGCAGTGTGTCAACGTGCTGTAAGTAAATGACGGTAATGATATCAACGTGGCTGACGGAAGCTGTTCTTTCAGGATAGGCAGGTAAGGAGGAGGAGGAGGAGGAGGAGGAGGAGGAGGAGGAGGAGGAGGAGGAGGAGGAGGAGGAGGAGGAGTGTTTGCCATCTAGGATAAATTGACAAAGCGAGGATAAGAGGCGGTAGAGAGAAGGTAAGCGAAGGTAAAGCATGAGTTTATTAATATATGGTATACGCTTGAGGGAGATTGAACGAGAGAGAGAGAGAGAGAGAGAGAGAGAGAGAGAGAGAGAGAGAGAGAGAGAGAGAGAGAGAGAGAGAGAGAGAGAGAGAGAGAGAGAGAGAGAGAGAGAGAGAGAGAGAGAGAGAGAGAGAGAGAGAGTAAACCCTAAAAAAAAAACTCGTAAATATATTTCTTGCGATAATATATTTTACCATTTTTTTTATTTTTTGTGGAAGGAAATAAAATCGAAAAGGCGCATTTTTTTTTCCCTCTCCTCTCATCAGATTCAAACTTACAGGCATAACTTCATTACTTCAAATTAAGAGAAGAAAGAAAGAACGAAAGAAAATGGAGCAGAGTAAGTTGAACACACACACACACACACACACACACACACACACACACACACACACACACACACACACACACACAAGTAAGAACCTCACATTTTTTCCATGAACTGCAGGGTAAACGAAAATTCAGAGAGATGCAACGTAAAGGAGAAGAAGAGGAGGAGGAGGAGGAGGAGGAGGAGGAGGATGAAGAAGGAAGAGAAAGAAAGGCAAGAAAAGTAAATGAGGTAAGTTAAGAGGTAAGAGAGGAAGAGGAGGAGGAAATAAGACGAAGAGTAAAGAAGGAGAAAGAGAAAGAAGTGAAAAAAAGAGGGAAAAAGAAATATTAACAGTAAATGCCATCCTACTACTACTACTACTACTACTACTACTATCATTATCATCATTGTCAGTAGCCATTAATCATGTAGCTAATTAACTATCAAACACTGGGAAACATTTTTAAAGGGACAGAAAATATTGTGGTCATTTTTGTGTTACTGTTCGTGTTCAAATGAAAAAAAAAAAGAAAAAAAGAAAAAAAGAATGTCATCACTAAAGGTTATTGTACTTTCTTTTTCATATTTTTATTCATTTTTTTTTTGTATGTCATTGTATTGTGTGTGAGTTTTGTTGTTTAGAAATTGAAATGTCATTTGTACATGCACGAGGACAGACACACACACACACACACACACACACACACACACACACACACACACACACACACACACACACACACACATCTCATATATACTCCAAACACATCCTTACTTGAAGATCACACAAAAAATACCCTAAAAAACGTATAAATAACTCTTAATGTATCCTGAAAAACACCTACTTAAAACACACACACACACACACACACACACACACACACACACACACACACACACACACACTAATGACCAAAAACATCATCACGTGGTCCATGTTATCAGTCAAAACTTTCGTGGACTCTGTGGAAAAAAAAAAAAAAAAAAAAAAAACTTACCCTTTACTGAAAAAATAGAGAGGACATTTAATTACACAAGATTTCTTTTCCTATACGACCAGAACCACCCGCTCCCTCTCTCCCACACTTTCTCTTCTCTTTCTCTCTTTCCCTCGCGCGTAATTGCATTTCATTAAGGCAGGACTGGTCTGGTCACCAAGTTTTCTTCATAATTACCTTACATTACCTCGGGGCAACTTCACCATCAGCTCCTGCCTAAATACAGCATCTCATCAACTCGCGGCCCCTTAGTAAATCACAGACAGGGGGGGGGGAGGAACACGGCAGACGGGGGTTGTAAAGACGATAGAAGACAGGCAGACTATGGGGAAGGAAAGGGAAAGGCTATAAGGAAGATGAAGGTAACTATAGATTAAGAGAAAAGGAGACAGAAGAGGATAAACTGAAGGGATATAACGAAAGGTAGTGAAGACGGTAGAGGATAGACAGACAGACCATGGAAAAGGAAAAGTGGTTACAAAAAAGACTAGGGGAGTAATTTTAGACAGAGAAGAAAAGGAACAGAACATAAATTGAATGGAGATAACGGGGAGATGATAAGACGATAATGGATAAAGAACAGAGACAGACTATAGAGAAAGAAAGATTAATGATATAAAGTTAAGAGGTTTAACTAGAGATGGGGGAAGAGAAGGAGAAGAGGAGGAGATAAGAGAGAGAGGAGAATGAGGGGAGAGAGGTGAGAAGGGGATAGACTAAAAGGACACGGGAAGGAATTGGATAAGAGGGAGAGATGGATAATGTGATAAAAAAGAGTGTACTGAAAGAGAAACACAGTAGGAAAGATTAAAAAAAAAAAGATAGGAAGGAGAATGGATAAAAGAGAAAAGAAGTAATGTTTAAGGAGATAGGAAGGAGAGGATAAAGAAGGCAAGGATATTTATGGACGGATGGAAAGAATAAAAAAAAAAGGAAATAAGATAATAGAAAAATGAGAGTAGAGTGAATAACAGGAAATAAATAAGTGGACAGGAGTAAGATGATGAAGAAGAGGAAGACGAAAGATATAGTAAAGGAAAGATCAATAGGATAAAGAGGGATAGAAGGAAGGAGAGGACGGAAATAGCACAAGAAGAGGATAATAAGATGAAAAAAGAGTAAAGACGGAAGAATGAAGAAGGGGAATGATAGTGAAGGATAGGAGGAGGCAAAGTAAAAAGAATCTGAGGGAAATTGGAAAAGAGAGAAAAAGGAAAAGGGAGAGAGAATATTTGAAAAGACGAGAAGGAAAGGGAGAAATGATGAAGAGAAGACATGTTTGATGGAATATGGAGAGGATGTGTTTGGTGCAAGAGGTAGAAAGGGATGCATAAGGAATAGGGAGAAGGATGAATGTTTAAAGGAAGAGAGAGAGAGAGAGAGAGAGAGAGAGAGAGAGAGAGAGAGAGAGAGAGAGATTGGAGAGTGCGAAAAATGAATAATAAAGAGTTCCTCTCTCTCTCTCTCTCTCTCTAGGGTACATTTTCACAGGCAGGAATAACGTTTACATATCGTGTGTATCTAAATTGCTTGTTGTTGTTGTTGTTGTTGTTGTTGTTGTTGTTGTCGTCGTTACCATATTTCTTTTTATTCGTTTTTTTTTATCCTTTCTCTCCACGTCTACCTTCTCCTCCTCCTCCTCCTCCTATTATTATTATTACCACCACCACCACCACCACCACCACCCCTTCTCACTTTCCTAAATCTATCTCACGCTTGCTGTACTATTTACTCTTCACAACATATATGTGTTAATAAGAATCAAAGATACTAATTGTGTTATAGAACTCACACACACACACACACACACACACACACACACACACACACACACACACACACACACACACACACACACAGGCAATATGGTTGGAAGGTTTTTGTGAAATGTTAAGCGTTATTTCCAGTGTGTTGTTGTTTTCTATTATGAAATCAGAGAATCGGAGAGTTGGCGACGTGTTGGAGGCAGGAATGGTTTGCTTTCTACATTTGAGTGCGAGACAGCCTCGCTGGGACACTTTCATCCTGAATGTGGTTCAGTTTGATGTTCAGCAAATCTTGAGCTAGAGACGTGATTAAACAAAATGTCTGACAGCAAACTGTCTTACAACATGAAGTGTGTGGCTTGCGTCTCCACGCTGCGAGAGGCTCCTCACGGCTGCGCCTCAGCGTGCGGCAGCCTGGCCAAGGCTGTCTGCCCTGGTGGTCCAAGAAACACACGGTGGCCACCCTCTGCTTCAAGGAGGCTCTCTGGCGACAGGGAGCCTCTGGCGAGTACGAGCAGAGCGCAGAGTGTGAAGTGAAGGAGGTGGCGCGGCTGAGACGCCTGGAGGCTGACCTGCCCGTCAAGGGGAAGTGGTGGAGCAAGGGAGGGCACGGCAAGATGCTGCTGCAGGCCTCGCTGGGCACCCTGCTGGACCACCTGGAGGGCAGCCCCGCCTCCGAGGCCTGGCTGGCACTCACTGCCACAGGCCTGGAGCTGCGTGTGCGTTGCCAGCCAGAGGAGGACCAGGGCGGAGCCGGCGACCCCCTGCCCCATAGTTACGACGTCCTCATGAACGCACAGGACTCGCCCTTGGAATACGACCACCTGTGGGAAGAGATTCCTCTGGAGGAGGAGGAGGAGGAGGAGGAGGAGGAAAGGAGGCCTCTGGGAGATGGCGCGTCCCCTGGGCATGGACCAGCCTGGACGACCTGCTCAGTCCTTGGGGCACAGAGAAGTGGCGAGGCGCCGGGGCCGTGGAGCAGACCATCTGCTCTACTGAGCGGGCCGAGCAGCAGGACACCAGCCTGCTGCCTCCATACTGGGACATGCCTGGCTTCCCAGCATGCACTGCCTCGCCCGGCAGCAGTGGCGAGTCAGACGAGGGTGTGCCCGCGGCGGCCCTGCCTGCCCCCACGACCAGTGGTGTGGCGGACGCAGGGCCCCTCGAGGCGACCCTTTCTGACCCCCTGCGCCGCGGCGGGGCAGTGCGGGGCAGCGCGGGGCGGCGGGCGGACTTGTTCCGGTGTGTTGTGGTGTGCCTGGTGTACCTGAGCTTCGTGCTGTGGGTTGTCACCTGTGGCGATGACTTCCTGGACGCCATGGCGGGGCTGGTGGAGGGCTGGCTCCACTCTGCCTCGCTGAGCGGCCACTTCACCGGCCCAACGCAAGACCTCTGAGTCTACACACATGGAGGGACCAAGTGGTCTGAGTGTCACGTGACCTGCAAACCAGATTTCCCTAGGCCTACCCAGCCTGACCACCTGACGAGGCCTTATCACCACAGTGTCCTCCACCTTGGTATCTTTCTTCTCAGTATCTCTCAACACAACCTCACTAGTGGTCTTACATTCTCCACAAAGCAATTGCAAATCTCAGTTACATTTGTGTTTCTAGATCTGTTACCTTGTGTTTCAAGAGACTGACTATTCCTGTACCTTCACCTGAGGGAACCTTTCTTTTTATGTCTTCTTTCACTGACAGCAAAATTTAAAGCACTTTTTCTGTAGCTGAACAAGGAAACACTGCGTCTGTGCCCGTCTCTAATCCTTCACTGGACAGTCTTTGTCTTAGTTCAGTGAAAAGTTTAAAAAGCATTTCCGTGAGAACAATCAAGCAAACACCGCGGTGTCTCTTCCTTATCCCGCGCTGATAACTGAGCTCACAGATGTGCTTCAATTGATGAAACGTGTGTGTGTGTGTGTGTGTGTGTGTGTGTGTGTGTGTGTGTGTGTGTGTGTGTGTGTGTGTGTGTGTGTGTGTGTTTGTGTGTGTGTGTTTGTGTGTGTGTGTAAGTGAGTGAGTGAGTGAGTGTGTGTGCTCGTGTATGCAAACAATGTAATCTGCTCTTCACCTGCTGTCCCGCTCACCTCCGCACAAATTGTCGATGATCCCTCACCACCACCACCACCACCACCGCAGCGTAAGGTCGTCACATCTTCTTAATCACGACTCTCGGCTCCCACTAACCAGCCAGCCACTAATGCCTTAATAAGTGTAGATTGAAGGTCACGCCACTCAATCACCGCTAATTTATACAAGAGCCGTGAGTGTAGCGGTTTTTTTTATTATTATTATTATTGCTATTCGTGTGTTTGTTCTTGTGTGTGTGTGTGTGTGTGTGTGTGTGTGTGTGTGTGTGGTTGTGTTTTTTGTATGTCTTGTGTTTATATTTATCTTTAATTCTTATCAGCATCATACATTTCCATTTATATATTTCTTTTTCATCAATGACTCTATTGTGGAAAAAACGTAAAAATGAAAACAACGACAAAATATTAATAAGAATAACTCCACCACCATCGCCACCATCACTACTACCAATACTATTACAACAACTACTATTACTACTGCTACTACTACTACTACTACTGCCACTCCGTACATTAATTCAAGACACACTTTACAGCCCACTAAAATTTGTACCTTCTTCAACAAACTAAAGAAAATGAAAAATGAAGAAAACTGTGCTCGTGAAGATTAGGAGAGAGAGAGAGAGAGAGAGAGAGAGAGAGAGAGAGAGAGAGAGAGAGAGAGAGAGAGAGAGAGAGAGAGAGAGAGAGAGAGAGAGAGAGAGAGAGAGAGAGAGAGAGAGAGAGAGAGAGAGAGAGAGAGAGAATCAATATTTTTCGTTTTTGAATAAGGAAACTTGGAATTTTTCTTAGCCTTCTAAAATATTGGATGGAAAAAAAATAACGATAACACTAATTGATAAATAAATAAATAAAGTTGATTAAAATGTACGTTAAAAAAAAATCTATCGAGAAAAAAAACGAAGCTAAAAATAAATGCAATTCTTATCTCTTAAAGGGGAACACACAATGAATTCAATATACCTTCGTCTTCTCTCGCACAGCCTTCTTAAAACACTGCCAAGACCACAGCACACCTTTAACACAGACGCTCTTAAATCCTTCCTCTCATTTACCTGTTCTCTTTACCTCGATCAACGTGAAAAAACTTATAAAAACTTCTCTATCCTTTTGACAGACACTCCATATCGTCAGACCAACAGAGCTTTTACAATGACACCTTTTTGACACCTTTCTATTTATGTTTCTATCTATTTTTTATCAGTGAGAGATAAGGAGGTAATACTATTTTTGTTATCTTCTTTTTTATTTCCCTTTTTCGTTTTCTATAGTCATTGAAAAGTATCAACCAAAGGCGTGTTCAATTACCTTGTTAATATATTTTTTTAATTTGCTTATATATTTTTTTTCAATACTAAGAATGAAACGGTTGATCCTCCTCTTTATTATTTTTCCCGATTTTCCTTCTTTTTCGTTTTTTATTCTCCTTCTCCTTTTTCTTTTTCAATTATTTTGTTTTCTTCTTCTTCGTCTTCTACACGTATTCAAAACAATTACTTAACACACCTTTAAGATACTATTACTTTTAAACATCCTTTCCTTTCATCTATTTATCATTTTCTTTAATATATTTCACATGTTTTAACAGTAAGAACACGTAAGCTTAAACTCCAGTCTATCTACCTTCTACGCTTCGCATCCTACAACTATCCAAACCACCAAACACTATAAAACACTAACACTTATATAACACATATTCAGTCACGTATATACCTCTCAATCCCTTCAATCCAGGGGCACATTTTTACCTTGAGATTTGTGTACGATTAGACCATTTGATTTACATTAGCAAGGGTCTATGGAGGTCAGAAGATTAATGGCCACAGTCTTCACTATTTCAATCCCCCACATGAGTTTCTGATGCCGTATAAAATCACCCAATAGTAAGCAGAATGAATATGAAAACGCGTGGTACTGAAGGGGTTAAACACTTTATCTTCTCTTCCTTCTTCAGGTATACCATAATATCACTTAGACCAGCTAAAAAGACCCCTCTTCGATTTATCCATCCATCCCTTTTGGCGCTAAGAATAAATGAGCCCCCAAAAAACTCTCCAGCCCTTCGTCTTCGCCTTCTTCAGGAATTAACGGCATGATGGCGCGTCGCTCATGTGCCTGTTATTCCATCGTAAACATGAAGGAAGCGAAGCCGTAAAGTAAACGGGCGAATTTCTCCTCATCGTTGGCTCATAAAATATTGGGAACGGTGCCAGCAAAGAGGTGGTGGTGGTGGTGGTGGTACTTCTCTCTCTCTCTCTCTCTCTCTCTCTCTCTCTCTCTCTCTGGCGTCTTCTTCAAAGTTCTATGCTTAATTTCCTATCTCTTTTTTTTCTCTTTTTTTCTAGTTTCCGTGTGTGTGTGTGTGTGTGTGTGTGTGTGTGTGTGTGTGTGTGTGTGTGTGTGTGTGTGTGTGTGTGTGTGTGTGTGTGTGTGTGTAAGTAGCATGACTAGCTCTCTATTTATTTGTTTATCTTTTTTCTTATCTCCTCATTCTTCATTTCACTTTTTTTCATTTTATTTATTCTTTACTTCAATCCTCTCTTCTCTCTTTTCTATCATTTCCTTGTATTTTTCCTCATTTCTTTCGTACTTTCCCGTATTTTTTTGTTTTCTCCATATTTTATATTCTCTCTCTCTCTCTTTCCACCTTTTCCAGAATATGACATTTGCGTGACAAACAAACACACACACACACACACACACACACACAGCAACGTAAAGGTTTTCCCAGCATAGTTTAACTCACCGAACGATTCCAAATTCAATTACACATTCATTAGCACATTAGCATAATTTGTCACCTGATACGCAGCCTGCCTTTAATGTCCTCAAACACTAAGAGTCTCCACTGCATACATTACCGTAGATAAATATGTAAAATGTAAGGATCGACTCTGTTTTTTCCTGCTGGTTAATCTTTCCTATTACCATCAACAAGTTTAAATTCCTTCACTGCGGTACGATTCAATTACCATGCCCAGAAATTTCTAGTGTTGGGAGTCATTACACGCATCAAAAATAATAGGGGATAGAAAAAAAAGGATAGATTTTTCATATTTCTACTAGGTTTAGGTATTGAAGGTGGTTGTGGAATGAGTGAAGTTGTCCATAGAGAGTGAATTAAGGAAAGGTGAAGCAGAATATGGCTGTGGAATGAGTGAAGATGTCCATAGAGAGTAAATTAAGGAAAGATGAAGGAGAAAATGACTAAATTAAGGAAAGATGAAGCAGAATACGGCTGTGGAATGAGTGAAGATGTCAAGAGAGAGAAAATTAAGGAAAAATGAAGCAGAATATGGCTGTGGAATGAGTGAAGATGTCCATAGAGAGAAAATTAAGGAAAGATGAAGCAGAAATGGCTGTGGAATGAGTAAGTTGTCCAGTATGAGTGGAAATTACTGAAAGGTGAAGCAAAATATAGCTGTGGAATGAGTAAAATTAAGGAAATTAAGGAAAAAATGAAGCAAAAAATGACTGTGGAATGAGTAAAGTTGTCCAGAGTGAGTGGAAATTAATGAAAAAATGAAGCAGTTAGGAATGAAAGAATTAAGACAGTTTTGTTTGTCCAGTTACACCCAAAAAAGTCTGTTCATGTTTCGTTTTCTTTTCCAATAACTCAATCATCAATTTAATCATCTCGTCTCTACAGTAAATTCCGAACTGTGCTCCTTGTCACTTCACGAACGCTGAGAAGTGAAGGGTAAGACTGAAAGGAAGGTCGCTTACTGAACGCTTGGGGGAACAAAAGAATGCTATCAAAAGGTATCTTAAAAGCAGAGGAAGTGAGACCGCCATGTTACTTGACTTCTGGGAGCGATTGTACTTGTGAAATTAAGCAAAGATGGTGTTAACCTTATTTTCATTCTTTTATGTCCGTCAAAACGATTTATTGCAGTGATCTGGATGGTATGATAACAGTGAAGGGCTTGGTTGATTTACTGAGGGGCAACAAACCTAACCTAACCTAACCTAACCTAACCTCACCTAACCTAACTTAATCTAGAAATATCCAGGATGTTAGTGATATGTGGAATACAAATGACTGTTTCTTTTTTTTTTCTCTCTTTGTATCAGCCAATCACTGCGAAGGGCGACAAAAACTCCA
Source organism: Portunus trituberculatus (assembly GCF_017591435.1). Taxonomy (NCBI): domain Eukaryota; kingdom Metazoa; phylum Arthropoda; class Malacostraca; order Decapoda; family Portunidae; genus Portunus; species Portunus trituberculatus. The sequence goes on along the minus strand of NC_059259.1, from coordinate 5,855,413 downwards.
AACAGAAGACAATTAACATGAGAGGCAGTCCGCAAAACAAAGACGAGAAGAAAACACTAAAAGAATAAAGAATACGCGTCACAAAACCTCCCCCTTGACACACACACACACACGCTAAAAGTACGTGTTTATATCATCCAAAAATCAATTAGCAGTCAACCGTATCCTGTGTTGCACCCTCGGGAATGCAAAGAGCCTCAATGAACTCTGGCCACCACATTCTATCTTAAGCCTGAAGGTCTCCCCAACATTCATCACCCACTTCTCTCTTGGCCTTCCTCTACTTCTTCCTCCAGGCGCATCATACAAAACGCAGGACTAATTTACAAATACACGGATGAATAAGCTGAAATTAATAGTAAAGTAATGTATGCATTGTAAAAACGTTTGTACAGTATTAGGGATATATATATGCTGTGTGTGTGTGTGTGTGTGTGTGTGTGTGTGTGTGTGTGTGTGTGTGTGTGTGTGTGTGTGTGTGTGTGTGTGTGTGTGTGTGCGTGAATATGTATAGTTTTGGAGGTTCTATCTCTTTAATGTATTTTAATTAATGGTGTGCTATTAAAAAATGCGAATGATTTGCATAGTTTCCTTGTGTACATGTGTGTGTGTGTGAGAGAGAGAGAGAGAGAGAGAGAGAGAGAGAGAGAGAGAGAGAGAGAGAGAGAGAGAGAGAGAGAGAGAGAGAGAGAGAGAGAGAGAGAGAGAGAGAGAGAGAGAGAGAGAGAGAGAGGAAAGCAAAATCACTAATTCAGACTGGAGAATTCATAATATTATCGTCTCATTTATTTCACAGATAAGCTTTTTGACACCTAATATCTCTCTCTCTCTCTCTCTCTCTGATAATCAACAGGCTAATATTACATTCAAGAGTCTACTGATATTTAATTCCGAAGCACATAATCAAATTACAAGAGGGAAAAAAATCCTATAAAATATTGACATAAATTCCTTTCCACAATATTGTTTGAAACCTCACACAAAGGGAACAGAGAGAGAGAGAGAGAGAGAGAGAGAGAGAGAGAGAGAGAGAGAGAGAGAGAGAGAGAGAGAGAGAGAGAGAGAGAGAGAGAGAGAGAGAGAGAGAGAGAGAGAGAGAGAGAGAGAGAGAGAGACATAATTTTCAGGCTTAAGTAAAAATATAAATCAAGATCATTTTAAACTGAAAAGAAGATAGAAGAAAATTTAAGGAGAGAGGAAAAATACAGAAAAAAGGAGATAAATTTGAGGGAGAAAACAAAGGGAAGAAAAAGGAGGAAAGGGAATGAGGAAAGAGGAAAATCAGTATGAAAGAGAGAAAAAAGAGGAAAATTTATGAGAGTAGAGATAAAATAAATAGAAAACAGAGAGAGAGAGAGAGAGAGAGAGAGAGAGAGAGAGAGAGAGAGAGAGAGAGAGAGAGAGAGAGAGAGAGAGAGAGAGAGAGAGAGAGAGAGAGAGAGAGAATAATAATGTTAATAGCAGGGGAAACCAACAGCCATAACAATAACATACAAAAAAAAAAAAAAAAAAAATCTGAACAACTTTGTCACTCAACACGCGAGGCAGTCAATAAAAGAGAAACACAAAGGAACACAAAGGAAGAGCAGGCAGCAACAGACCTATTGTCCCTTTGGGTGTGATAAGGTTATATACTCTGAGAACTGAAGGATGTAGGATAGTAAAGAAAAATCCTCCTCCCCACCTACTGATTATTACTATGATTATTATTATTATTGTTGTTGTTATCATCGTCATCATTATCATTGTTATTATAGTTGTTGTTGTTGTTGTTGTTACCATTCTTCTTGTTCTTGTTCTTTTTCATTTTCATTATCATTGTCATTATCATTTTTCTTCTTAGCATTATTGTCATTATTATTATTATCATTATTATTATCATCATTATTAGTAGTAAGAACAGCAGCAGCAGCAGCAGTAGTAGTTGTCATAAAAGTAGTAGTAGTAGTAGTAGTAGTAGTAGTAGTAGTAGTAGTAGTAGTAGTAGTAGTAGTTGTTATTGTGGTATTCTTTACTGTTTCCACTAAGTAGCATATAAGTGGATTTATAAGTGAACATTACTACTTAAACGCTTAGTTACTGGTCAATAAGTTACTTTAAAGTGGAGTTTGTGAAGTGAACCTAAATTTAACAGAATGCAAGATATTTTTTTATTGTGAGAAAAACTTTATTTCATCTTTACTTTATTACTATTTTCCTTTCAGTCTGTGTGTGTGTGTGTGTGTGTGTGTGTGTGTGTGTGTGTGTGTGTGTGTGTGTGTGTGTGTGTGTGTGTGTGTGTGTGTGTGTGTGTGTCTGTGTGTGTGTGTCGATGTCTATTCAATTGTGGCCATTTTTTTCTAGTTTTGAAGATGAAATTGTGATCACTTATTTCATTTAGTGTCTGTCTACCTGTCAATTGGCGCTCTCTCTCTCTCTCTCTCTCTCTCTCTCTCTCTCTCAGACTTCAGACTCAGCCAGCCAGCACACACACACACACACACACACACACACACACACACACACACACACACACAAGGGTCATGAAAATTAGCACACACTCACATCATATGACCCGAGACACACACGCACACACTGCCTCACGAAATTGTATACACGCTCATGTAGATTTATTCATTTCCTCACGCACACACACACGTACATGGAAAAACCGAGACACTGACATGACACACACCTACACACACACACACACACACACACACATACACATGCCATAATGATAAGCTCTAACGTTTTAACAAGAAAGAAATGAGTTATGTGTTCTCTCCCTAAGTCCCAGAAGTAATAAAAGAGAAACAAAAAGAACGAATTGAAAGAAGAAAACACAGTAGTGAAGGAGGAACAAGCATAAAGAGCAAAGAATTCAAACTTTTTTATCACAATGACAAATATGAATACTCATTATTTTCTTTTTCCTTCTTATAAGTTTTCGTTTTTGTAATATGCATTTTTACGAGAGAGAGAGAGAGAGAGAGAGAGAGAGAGAGAGAGAGAGAGAGAGAGAGAGAGAGAGAGAGAGAGAGAGAGAGAGAGAGACGTCGTACTTTCTCTGTCTCCTTGTTACTAGAGATAGAGAAAACAAATACCTTTTCACTTGAGTTTTACTAGAAATGAATTCCTGAAAACCAACAAGAATCACTTTTACTTCAGCATTTTACATTATAATTATTTTGCTTTGAGTTTGGCTTCTTAATGCTTTTCCTTATTGATTTTCCCTCTTATATTAACCCCTTTAGCACCATGACGCGTTTTCACACTCATTCTGCTTATCATTTGGTGACCTTATACAGCTTCAGAATCTCGTGTGAGGGATTAAAATAGTGAAGACTGTGGCTATTAATCTTCTTACCTCCATAAATCCTTCTTGATGTCAATAAAATGATCTAACTGTACACAAATCTCAAGGTAAAAATGTGTCCCAGTACAACAGAGAAGCGAAGGACAAGTCACGATATTTCTTTCACTTTTCACTGTATATCTAAGGAAAGACAGCAGGAGTAGAGAAAAGCTGTAATTAACTGTCCTATTGCTACTGTCTCTCTTTACCAGCATAATCCAGTAAAAACTCTTAGCGTGGGCAAGGAAGGAAAGACTGACAAAACAGGAAAGCTAGAAGACAAAACAGAGAGATTAAAATGTTAGCTTTCTGAATGTTAGAAAAAATAGACATTTACTGAAATTTTTATCATTATTGTCTTTATCTTTGCTGTTCTCTTCCCTTATTCTATTCCTCTCTCTTTTATTCCCTTATTTTTATCTCAATTTTTTCTTTTTGTATCGTTTTTATGAGAGAGAGAGAGAGAGAGAGAGAGAGAGAGAGAGAGAGAGAGAGAGAGAGAGAGAGAGAGAGAGAGAGAGAGAGAGAGAGAGAGAGAGAGATTATCAGGTTAAGTGTAGGAAAAAGAGTAAGAAGTCAAGGAAGGAAAATAAAGAAAAGAAGTTAACTGCCTTCTTTTCAAGCTACATAAATTCCAGAGAGACCAAGAGAAACATGCCTCGAGAAAAATACACACGTAGACGCTTGTGGGAAGAAAATTATAAGAGAGAATAAGAAGTTAGACAAAAAAAAAAAAAATACAAACACACACAATAAACCCTCACTCTTTTGTAAGCTACTGAGAAAATTAACACACCAGTACAGTAATGTCCCGCCCACCTAGCCACCCTTAAAAAATATGATGGTTATTAAGGAAAAAAATATATATATGACCAAGGAATGATAAAAGAAAAATAATATACCAAGAATTCCAGACAGTTTATCTTTTTCATTACGCATTCCTGAAGTTAAGTAAAATATGTACTCTCGTTTTCTTTGCAAATTTTCATCTCTTTTCTTTTTCTTATCAACATGGCGTCAGGAATTTCTGCGGTGTATAATCATTGCTACCTTGACGGAGAGTAAATAATGCAGGTGTTCAGATGCCTCATAAAACAAGCTGAAGTGTTACCAATCTCATTATTTTTTGCTTCGGGGAACGCTACGCCACACAACACTCTGATTTAAGACAGTGTTGCTTCTTGAAATGTAGTGAAGTGTGTTTGTTTAAAGAGAGAGTTGAAGGAAATAAAAACGCAAGTTAGAAAAGATAAAAGAGAAAAAAAGTGACAGAAATGAAGGAGCTGAAAGGGACTAAATAAATAAAGGGGGAAAGAAAAAGAAGGAAAGCAGAAAAGATGTAAGGTTATAAAAGATAAAAAGATGAAAAAAGGAGAAATAAATAAAGGAGCTAAAAGCGAATAGATAAGAAAGGGAAAAGGAAAAAGAAGAAAACCAGGACAAGTGTAAGGTTATAAAAGAAGAGAGTAACAAATATAGAAATACAAAAATGGAAATGAAAAAAAAGTAAACTAGATAAAAAATGAAGAAGGAAAGGAAAAGAAAGAGACGTTACAAAATAAACAAAAGGGAGAGAAAGAACAAAAAAAAAAAAAAAAAAAAAAAAAAGCAGAGAATAATTGATAAAGCAAGAAAGGGGAAGAAAAGACCAAGAGAAGGAAAAAAAAAATAGAGCTTATCAAAGAGGCGACTAATAAAGAAAACCGAAGAAAAGAAATAAGAAAACAACAAAGCAATAAAAGAGAAGGAAAGAAATATGTAGAAGAGAAAAAAAACAATTGAGAAAGCATGACAGGAAAGAAAGAAAATATACACGAATAAACAAATCAAAAGAGACGAACAGGATGAAAACCAAGCGAATGAAAGAGAGAGAAAAAGCAGAAATACAAAAATGGGAAAAAAAGAAGAAAAACGCAACAACATGAAAGCTTTAGCAAAGGAAGAAAGAGAATAAAGCAAGTGAAGAAGAAGAATTAAAGTTAATAGCAAGTAGATGAATAAGAGAGGAGGAAAATGCAGAGAAAATATATACAAGGCAGAGAAAAATGAGAAAAAGGATGAAAAATAGAAAATAATGGAAACAACACTGAAGTAAATGAAAAGAGGAAAGAATGATAAGTACGTAGATCAATAAAAAGAAAACGGAAGGTGGATAGAGAAAAAATAAAACTTAAAAGATGCAAAATAATGGATAAAATAAATACACACGTAACAAATTAGAATATACAGTTAGAGAATAGAGAAAAGTAGAAAAAAAAGATGAACAGTAAGAAAATTGTACATAAATAAAGAAATAGATAAAAAAGAAAAATAAGAACAAGATAGAAAGATAAATAAATAACAAAAGAAAAAAATAATCAAAGTTAATCTAGCTTTGTATTTTTTTTTTGTCAAACTAAATAACAAAAACAAAAACATCTCTCTCTCTCTCTCTCTCTCTTGGACAGGTGAGAGAACCGTCCCCCAGTCACCTTAATGAGTCTCGTAACACCTGAACAATACACCTGAACCGTGACACACTCAGGTAAGCACGTGGCAATAATCGAGACGCCGTGACTAGTTTTCTGGGAAGTAGGAATTAATGGGAGTAATGGTAGTGGTAGTGGTGGTGGTGGTGGTGGTGGTGGTGAAGTAAGTGATATAAGGAGGAAGAGAAGAAGAGAATCAAGAGGTAAAGGTCTCTGTTGCATTATATAAACCAATGAACAGATGAGTGACTAATTAAATAAATAAATTGGGGAGGATTTCTAGTCTTGTGGTTTATTGAATAGAGGAGGAGGAGGAGGAGGAGGAGGAGGAGGAGGAGGAGGAGGAGGAGGAGGAGGAGGAGGAGGAGGAGGAGGAAGGACTATGGAGGAGTAGAAGAAGACGAGTGATTAAATGGAAGATGAAGAGTGGCAAGAACAACGAGAAGAAGGAGGGAGAATGAAAAATACGAAGAACAAGAAGGAGAAGAGACAAGAGAAGAAAAACAAGAACAATCAGAAAAAGAAGAGGAAAAATGAAGAACAGCACGGAAGAAACGAAAAACGATAAGAAAAAGAAGATGAATGAAGAATAACACAAAGGAAAATAAAAATTGTAAGAATAAAAAAAACATTACCATTAAAGATAACAACAACAACAACAACAAAGATAACAATAATAATAATAATAATAATAATAATAAGATAAATATTCGAGCAACACTAGAGATTCCGCAACACTAAAACACAACACACAAAAAATTAATGACAACACACAACTCATGGAAACTTAAATTACTGGTTCAGCTTTATCATTATTATTATTATTATTATTATTATTATTATTATTATTATTGCTGTTGATGTTCTAATTCAAATTGCTACCACCACCACCACCACTACTACTACTATCTGTACTACTACTACTACTACTACTACTACTACTACTACTACTACTACCACCACCACTACTACTACTACAACTACTAATATTAAAACCACCACGACTACCACCACCACCGCTACCTCGAACCCCTTTGTCTCGACGTATGCAAATGGAAAGGAGACAAAAAACGAATGCCTTGCTTAGATAATTTATAAAACTGTGTCACTAAAGCAATAATAATTCTACACGCTAAACTATTTCACGGTTTATGTTCCTTGGAAAATGATGAACAAAAAAGCAACAAAAGAAATTAAAGTGTACTGAATTGTGAAGAGCAAGAAAAAGACCACAAAATAACAGGCAGAAAGACAAGGTGGAGAAAAACTGGGTAGAAAAAAAATATTATGAGGAAACGTTTAAAGTTTATTGAAAGGAAGAGAAAAAATGTGACAATGTAAAAGAAAAAGATGAAAAAAAAGAACTGGGGAAGAAAAAAAAATAGTTTAGTAATATTATGAAGGGAAATGCATAGGAAAATATGCGAAGGAAAATTGGAAAGAAAAATATGGAGAACATGGCGAAATATTAAAAAAAAAAAAAAAAAAATCCAGAAGTGCAACAAAGAAGAGGAAAATGAAAGAAATAATAATTAATAAAAGAACGAAAATATGAAAGGTGGAAAGAGTAAAAAAAAAAAGGAATAATAAACAAAACACAAAGAAATGAGAAAATAATAGAAAAAGACAAAATGAAAATAAAAAAAAGATAAAATGAAAAATAAAAATGAACTAGAACAAAATCAAGAATAAAAAAAAAAAACGAACTAATGTAAATGAAATAAACACGAAACGAAATAGAAGACAAAACGAAAAGAAACAAAACGAAACAAATTCTCCAACAATGATAAATACAATGAAGAGACAAGATAAAGAACGAAAAGAAAAGAAAATAAGAGAAAAAAAAACATGACAAAGGAAAGGACAAAGAGAAACCAATATGACGAGAGAGAGAGAGAGAGAGAGAGAGAGAGAGAGAGAGAGAGAGAGAGAGAGAGAGAGAGAGAGAGAGAGAGAGAGAGAGAGAGAGAGAGAGAGAGAGAGAGAGAGAGAGACTTGAATGTAGTGGTCAATAGTGGTAGTTTGTGGTGAATTGTGGTGAATATAAACAAAACGCCACGCCATCAATTTTAAACGTAATTAACCACACCAATTAATATTCTTTTGCCTACATTTTTTCATTTACTTTATTTTTTATATTTATTTTGTATTTCTTTTTGCTGATGATATATTATGACACCCAAGCGAGATAAAATGACTCTCTCTCTCTCTCTCTCTCTCTCTCTCTCTCTCTCTCTCTCTCTCTCCCACACCCACACACTAACTTATTCACTCATTCTCTCTCTCTCTCTCTCTCTCTCTCTCTCTCTCTCTCTCTAGATGAAAAGACAGGAAATAATAAATATACATTGATAATTGTGTTGTGTGTGTGTGTGTGTGTGTGTGTGTGTGTGTGTGTGTGTGTGTGTGTTTTAAGTTTAACTAAATTTAATGTCTGAAAATCTCAGTTACGCTACATAAAGAAAAATTAATGAAAAAAAAGAGAAAAAAAAAGAAAACAGAATAAATAATAAGCAGAAATAAAGTAGAAATAAATAGTAATGAATAATAAACAAAAAAATACATAGAGGAAATAAATAGATAAACCCGTCGATACTTGAATAAATGAACAGAAATGTCTTAGTAAAATATGTAGTTTTAATAAGAAAAAACAACAACAACAACAACAACAACAGACTAAAAGATCCATGTATACTTTCCTGCTGAGAGAGAGAGAGAGAGAGAGAGAGAGAGAGAGAGAGAGAGAGAGAGAGAGAGAGAGAGAGAGAGAGAGAGAGAGAGAGAGAGAGAGAGAGAGAGAGAGAGAGAGAGAGAGAGAGAGAGAGAGAGAGAGAACGCCTCCATCATTAATACGAAGAAGGAAGAGGAGAAAATTACGCAATATAATCTTGAGCTCACGGAGGAGGAGGAGGAGGAGGAGGAGGAGGAGGAGGAGGAGGAGGAGGAGGAGGAGGAGAAGGAGAAGGAGGAGGAGGAAGGAAGACAGTGAGGAAGTGAGGTGGAGATAATGGGAATAAAGGAGACAAGGTGCCGAGAGAGAGAGAGAGAGAGAGAGAGAGAGAGAGAGAGAGAGAGAGAGAGAGAGAGAGAGAGAGAGAGAGAGAGAGAGAGAGAGAGAGAGAGAGAGAGAGAGAAACCCAACACGAAACATCTCTGGTAAATACACAATATAAAGGTGTAATTAAGCCCCTCTTTACCTGAACACCTGATTTAATTGCCTCTTCTCACCTGCCTAGGAAACACACTCACCAAATAACATAAGCCTTTAATAATACCTCATGGAAGAAAAGAAATGGAAGAGACAATAACTTAATTAATGTAATAATATGATGTGTGATGTATTAAATGGCTCGTGTGTGTGTGTGTGTGTGTGTGTGTGTGTGTGTGTGTGTGTGTGTGTGTGTGTGTGTGTGTGTGTGTGTGTGTGTGTGTGTTTGCCCGGCTGCAACTAATAAACAGTATTAATTTCTTGTTATATAATAGTTAAGAAATATTAAACAGGAGGTTGCAATAAACTAGACAAGAAGTAGTAAAAATTGGAAGTCACCTCGTAACATTCCTGAAATTTAAGAAGTGAGGACAGATAAGCAGACGAAGAACCCCAGAATGAAAAAAAAAAAAAAAAAAAAAAAAAAAAAACTAAGAAAAACAAGCAAAACAAGATACACGCACACAATGAGAGATAAATTTACAAACTATTTTTTCCTCCATGCCTTTTTTTTTTATTTTACGTAGGGAAGAGGGCCAGCCAAGGCAAAAAAAAAAAAAAAAAAAAAAAAAAAAAAAAAAAGCCCACTTGAGCGCTGGCTCTCTAAAAAGTGTAAAAGCGTCAGCCAATGTTGGGGAGCAAATGCCTCGATACCTCCCTCTTACAGGAAGACAAGTCGCAGGAATTCGGAAATAGAGATGCAGGGATGGAGTTCCAGAGCTTACCAGTGAAAGGGATAAATGATTAAGAGTACTGGTTAACTCTTGCGTTAGAGAGTTGGACAGAATAAGGATGAGAGGAAGAAGAAAGCCTTGTACAGCGAGGACGCAGAATAATAACGATAAACAGTATTAATTCCTTAGTATACAGTACTTAACAGACATACTAAACAGAACCTTGAAATAAACTAAACAAGTAGTATAAAAACGAAGTCATCTCGTAACATTCCTGAAGTTTAAGAAGTGCGGAGAGATAAAATGAAAAATTAATTCTCTAGGATACATGAGTTAATAAATATAAATAAAAGGTCGAAAGAAGGAAATAATCTCTTAACATTCTTCACACCAATGGATTAATGTACTAATATGATGTGTGATGTAATAAATGACTCGTGTGTGTGTGTGTGTGTGTGTGTGTGTGTTTGGCCGGCTGCAACAAATAATGATAAACAGTAATAACGAGCACTGTAAATATTGCCTTTGGATTACGCTGCTATTTTATATAAGCAATTAAATAAGATAAAATATTTACTCTGCCTGGGGAAAAATGTATAAAAATCAGAAATATAGCCTTTTTTTTCCCCTCCTTTCAAATTTTTCCTTTATTTTTGTGTGGTAAATTAGGACATTTTCTTTTCAACCTTCACCAGCACTCATTTTTTTTCTTATAATTTACTTTACATTTAAAATAAAAGATATATATATTTCCCTCCCCCCCTCAAAATAACCATTGTAGTGTTGTATTAATTAGCGAAAAACCAAGGAAATTAAATGCGAGTGTTAATAATAAGTTTCTTCTCTTCCATTTTCTTTTTTTATTGATCTTTGTACTTATTATCACTCCCCTTTCTTCATTTCATTTACTCCATTGCTGCTGTTTCCATTCTTTTCTATTTTCCATCTCCTCATGTTCTGTTTTCTCATTTTTCTCTCCCTTGCGTGTATATTTTTTTTCTCTCTGCATTTTCTTCCTTTTTATTTATCTACATGAAAATAAACAGCAACAAAATATTAGGAAGTTTCTCAAAAAACACGATTTTTTTAATATTTCCCATCAAAAGGAGAATAAATATTAATGAAAATGAATAAATGGATAGAAAGATAGATAGATAGATAGATAGTTACAAAATATATAAAGATGAAATAAATATAAATAATAAATCGAGAACAAGAAAAAATAGATACAAAGAATAAATAAAGAATAAATAGATATATAGAAATAATAAGTCAAGAACAATAAGAAAAAAAAAAATATTAAGACAATAAGAAAAGTAAAAAAAAAGATCGTTTTCTTATTAATTAAAAGCAAAAAAGAATAAATAGATAGATAAAAAGAATAAAGATGTATTTTTTTATTACTAATACAAATCACACTCGACAAAAAAGGATGAAAAAATAAAATATCGAAATTAAAACTTTGGAAAAAAAAAAAAAAAAAAAAAACACAGACACACACACACACACACACTATTTTCTTCACCGATTCCTAACATCTCATTTCTACAGCCAAAATATTCTACCAGTTCCCATTTTTAATTCCAAACCACAATTCCTAACATGAAACACCAATTCCTAGAAGCAATTCCAACCACAAACTCTTAAAACCTACAGCAAATTCCCACAATCTTTTCCCGCCATCAATTCCAGGCTACAATTTCTAACTTAAAACACCAATTCCAATCATACACTCCTACAATCTACCTTTTGAATTCCAACCATCAATTCCTGCTTCTAATCCCATCTCGCACACACACACACACACACACACACACACACACACACACACACACACACACGCGCGCAAGCCTCGAGGAACACACTCCGCTCGCTGCTCATTCCGACTTCAATAAAGAAAAGACCAAGGAAGGAAAAATATCAGAAAACTTTACTTGGAATGCCTAGATAGATTTGCGAATCTTTTCATGTACAGTGCAGTTCCTTGATTAAGTATTCAAACTCTCTCGAGGCTGACTGCAATTCCAGCTGGAGGAGGAGGAGGAGGAGGAGGAGGAGGAGGAGGAGGAGGAGGAGGAGGA
>NC_059259.1:5831145-5841145 GCF_017591435.1 Portunus trituberculatus | reverse complement strand
ATCAGCGCGGGATAAGGAAGAGACACCGCGGTGTTTGCTTGATTGTTCTCACGGAAATGCTTTTTAAACTTTTCACTGAACTAAGACAAAGACTGTCCAGTGAAGGATTAGAGACGAACACAGACGCAGTGTTTCCTTGTTCAGCTACAGAAAAAGTGCTTTAAATTTTGCTGTTAGTGAAAGAAGACATAAAAAGAAAGGTTCCCTCAGGTGAAGGTACAGGAATAGTCAGTCTCTTGAAACACAAGGTAACAGATCTAGAAACACAAATGTAACTGAGATTTGCAATTGCTTTGTGGAGAATGTAAGACCACTAGTGAGGTTGTGTTGAGAGATACTGAGAAGAAAGATACCAAGGTGGAGGACACTGTGGTGATAAGGCCTCGTCAGGTGGTCAGGCTGGGTAGGCCTAGGGAAATCTGGTTTGCAGGTCACGTGACACTCAGACCACTTGGTCCCTCCATGTGTGTAGACTCAGAGGTCTTGCGTTGGGCCGGTGAAGTGGCCGCTCAGCGAGGCAGAGTGGAGCCAGCCCTCCACCAGCCCCGCCATGGCGTCCAGGAAGTCATCGCCACAGGTGACAACCCACAGCACGAAGCTCAGGTACACCAGGCACACCACAACACACCGGAACAAGACCGCCCGCCGCCCCGTGCTGCCTCGCACTGCCCCGCCGCGGCGCAGGGGGTCAGGGAGGGTCGCCTCGAGGGGCCCTGAGTCCGCCACACCACTGGTCGTGGGGGCAGGCAGGGCCGCCGCGGGCACACCCTCGTCTGACTCGCCACTGCTGCCGGGCGAGGCAGTGCATGCTGGGAAGCCAGGCATGTCCCAGTATGGAGGCAGTAGGCTGGTGTCCTGCTCCTCGGCCCGATCAGTAGAGCAGATGGTCTGCTCCACGGCCCCGGCGCCTCGCCAATTCTCTGTGCCCCAAGGACTGAGCAGGTTGCCCAGGCTGAGCACGTCGTCCAGGCTGGTCCATGCCCAGGGGGCGCGCCATCTCCCCGAGGCCTCCTTTTCCTCCTCCTCCTCCTCCTCCAGAGGAATCTCTTCCCACAGGTGGTTGTATTCCATGGGCGAGTCCTGTGCGTTCATGAGGGCGTCGTAACTATGGGGCAGGGGGTCGCCGGCACCGCCCTGGTCCTCCTCTGGCTGGCAACGCACACGCAGCTCCAGGCCTGTGGCAGTGAGTGCCAGCCAGGCCTCGGAGGCGGGGCTGCCCTCCAGGTGGTCCAGCAGGGTGCCCAGCGAGGCCTGCAGCAGCATCTTGCCGTGCCCTCCCTTGCTCCACCACTTCCCCTTGACGGGCAGGTCAGCCTCCAGGCGTCTCAGCCGCGCCACCTCCTTCACTTCACACTCTGCGCTCTGCTCGTACTCGCCAGAGGCTCCCTGTCGCCAGAGAGCCTCCTTGAAGCAGAGGGTGGCCACCGTGTGTTTCTTGGACCACCAGGGCAGACAGCCTTGGCCAGGCTGCCGCACGCTGAGGCGCAGCCGTGAGGGAGCCTCTCGCAGCGTGGAGACGCAAGCCACACACTTCATGTTGTAAGACAGTTTGCTGTCAGACATTTTGTTTAATCACGTCTCTAGCTCAAGATTTGCTGAACATCAAACTGAACCACATTCAGGATGAAAATGTCCCAGCGAGGCTGTCTCGCACTCAAATGTAGAAAGCAAACCATTCCTGCCTCCAACACGTCGCCAACTCTCCGATTCTCTGATTTCATAATAGAAAACAACAACACACTGGAAATAACGCTTAACATTTCACAAAAACCTTCCAACCATATTGCCTGTGTGTGTGTGTGTGTGTGTGTGTGTGTGTGTGTGTGTGTGTGTGTGTGTGTGTGTGTGTGTGTGTGTGTGTGTGTGTGTGTGTGTGTGTGTTGTATAATACAATTAGTACCGTACATTTTCATGAACACTTATAAGCTGTGAAGGACAAGTAGGGCGAGAGGCGTGATATTTATTTCAAGTGAGGCGCAAGGACAAAGTCAACGCACTGTCTCTTGGCTTCCTGACACCGCCCATCGCCACGCCCACAGCCAGGCACTGACACTACAGAACGCACACCTGACACACACATAATCCATTTAAGGTTCATATTGTTGTGTTTGCAACACACGTATCAGTTTACTGAATGCATCCTTCTTTCTGTCATATTTTTAACCAATTAAGTGAGCTTCCGTTGTAAAGGTGAGAGCGGAAGGTGTGAAATAGTTTTAAAGCGTATACACTGTACACTTAGCGCATGCACACACACACACACACACGCACACATCACGAGAGAAAAAAAAAGTAAGAAGAAAAAAAAAAAGATTGATAACAACAACCGTAACAAAATATAAAGAAAAATAGGAAAAAAAAAGAAATGAAGATTAATAAAAAGAAAAACAGCAGTAAAATAAAAAAAAGGAAAATATGAAAATAAGAAAAAGAAAAGAAAAAAAAATCCATGAAGAAAAAACAACCTAAGCACGCTCAGGAATTGTCACCACCAAAACACCAAAACACACCCAAATAAATAAATAAATAAAATAAATAAATAAGATAAAATAAATAAATAATAAGAAGAAATAAAAAATGTCCACATACAAACACCCAAACACACCCAAAACATTAGCACGCCCAAATGAATGCACACAACTTAACACCCAAACACACCCAAAACATTACCACGCCCAAACACCCCAAACACACAAATTCCAAAACTCAAACACCCAATCACACCCCAAAAAAAATTTACCACACCCAAAAACACCCAAAAATGTACACATCCAAACACCTTAACACACCCAAAAATGATTTACACCCAAACACACACAAAAAAAACACCTTCCAAAAAATCCACGCACACTCACACACAGTTTTCCTCACACACCACCTCAACACACAACAAACACACCCAAACACACAAACACACTCAAAAGATATCCACACCTAAACACACTCAAAAATAAATCCACGTACACTCACCCAGTTTCCCTCACACACCACCTCAACACCCAAACACCCAAACACACAACCACACTCCAAAGATAACCACACCCAAACACACCCAAAAAAAAGCCCTTACCCAGACATCCAAACATCCAACGTCCCCTTAACCCAACACCTCAACACCTAGACGCCCAAAGTTCCAAGTTACTCACGCGTCACTTTGAGGGTGAAATGGAAGGTCACGGGCGGGTGTGTTGTGAGCTGACACTCGTATTGGCCGGCGTCTGACAGCTGCACGTCCTTCACCCAGAGTTCCCACGCCTGCAGGGAGAGAAAGGGGTGAGACAGGAAGGCAGGTGCGAGGAGACAGGTGTGGTCAGGTGATGTTTCAGGTGAGATAACGAGAGAGGTGTAAGGCAGGAGATATTGACCAGTATTCATAAACATTCTGCTCTCTCACCGCTGCTATTTTGAAAGGCTACAGAGATATCTAGAAGGGCTTTTAATGTTGTTTCTCGTGTTGATGTACTAGAAGTCTCACCTATTTGTCTCTAGAACCATAGAAACCACTTTAAAATACACAGTGACGGCAATTACAGGCTAAGAATGCGGCGGTGGTGTGAGCAGAAGAGTTTCAGAATATGGTCGATTGTGAGGTATTAGACAGGTGACATAAGGAAAGATGTTGAGGAATTATATAGGTGAGAGACAGGTAAGGTAGGTGGGTCAGGTGGCTTACCTACACACATACACACAGACATATACGTACATACATATATATACATGTAGCAAAGTAATATAATCATCTTTACCTTCTCTCTCTCTCTCTCTCTCTCTCTCTCTCTCTCTTATTCTATTTTGGCATCATATAAGACAAAAATACAAGTTATAAGAATTTCCAGGCGTGTTTTCAGAATTCCAGTGGCATTTCAAGGAGGTGGAAACAGAAGAGAGAGTGAAACAGGTGTAGGAGTTTAAGGCTGTACACTAAGTCTTAGGTGACAGGTGGTGGCAGGTGAGAAAGGACCCCTGGATTTCATGTGACAGGTGGACAGGTAAGAGAGAATAAGAAACCAGTGAATTGAGATGAAGACAATGCAATGTAAACTCTCGCATGGACAAGATAAGAATGTATGGATGATGTTATGAATACTTAACTGGTGTAATGTAAATTGTAACGTGAATTTAAACATATCACGAGTACATGTAATAATAAAACGTGTGATGAATTGATAATTACTAAAAACATGAAGTGCATAAGAGAACAGGACAGGTAATAATATAAGAGATATAAATGATTAATACTGATAAAATATTTCACGAGTTTTGTCAATAGACTGATGCAACGTTGACGGGCTTCAAATAAAAGGGAATAAATGCATGCAAACAAAATAAAGAAAATACCTCATGTTTGTGACTTGCATAAATAAATAGCATATGCAACAATCTAACTTAGAAGAGATAAGTTCACAACATTTCAGGTTTGTAATATAAAGAGATTTAGGAAAAATACAGGGATTTGACACAACTGGTATTAATATTTGCATGTAAATACAACAGACTTTAACTTTCTGGTATCTGCAACACGGAGAAGAATAAGAATAATAAAAAGAAAACGAAAACAAAAAAAAAAATAACAAGGAAGAGAAGAAAAAAAAACAAGAGCAAAACAAGAACGATAATAAAGGAAAGAAAAGAAGACAACACAATAACAACAGCAACAACAAAACCAACTTAAAAAAAAAAAAACTCACAGAAAAAAAAAAAAAAAATCGAAACAAGAAAACAAAACACAAAAATACAACAAAACAAAACAAAAACACACAACAGAAGCAACAACAACTCAACAAGAAAACAAAACCCAGGTGTAAATTCACGAGGATACAGCCAGGCATGATTCAGTGGGGCAGGTGTTGGCTCAGAGAGGACAGGTGTGAATGTGGGGCAAGGCAACCGTAGATGATAGAACGTGACAGGTGTGTAGTATGCAAGCCAGGTGTGCGAGGGGATGGAGACAGAGGGGTAATGTATTGTGAGTCACCTGTTTAAACACCTGTGGAGAAAGAGGAGGAGGAAGAGGAAGAGGAAGAGGAGGAGGAGGAGGAGGAGGAGGAGGAGGAATTAGATGATGAGAGAAAGGTACAGAAAGTCAAGAAATATGAAGAAGATATGAAAGAAGAACAAAAAGAGGAATACAAGAAGGAAAGGCTAGGAAGAGGAAGAGGAAGAGGAAGAAGGAGGAGGAGGAGGAGGAGGAGGAGGAGGAGAAGGAGAAGGAGGAGAAAGAATTAAACGATGAAGCAAAGGTGTAGAAAGTGAAAAAAAAATGAATACGATATGAGAGATGAAAAAGAGAGGAAAACAAGAAGGAAAAGCTAAGGAGAAGAGAAGGAGAAGGAGGAGGAGGAGGAGGAGGAGGAGGAGGAGGATCAAGTAGAACACAGCTAGTAAATACGAGACAGGTGCGCGGCTGTAATTAAACACAGGTGTACTGATGAGGAGCAAAGCATTTCCAGCTACTCATCAGGAAAAAAAAAAGTGACATGTGAAATTGAAACACACAGAGAGAGAGAGAGAGAGAGAGAGAGAGAGAGAGAGAGAGAGAGAGAGAGAGAGAGAGAGAGAGAGAGAGAGAGAGAGAGAGAGAGAGAGAGAGAGAGAGAGAGAGAGAGAGAGAGAGAGAGAGAGAGAGAGAGAGAGAGGTCAAGAAAACACAAGGAGTAAATGCCAGCTGAGTGACACATTTAAAGCTAACTTGACGGAATTGGAACACATAAACAGACAAAAAGAAAGAAAGAAAGAAAGAAAGTTGAAATGTTTATACCAAAATGAGAGAGAGAGAGAGAGAGAGAGAGAGAGAGAGAGAGAGAGAGAGAGAGAGAGAGAGAGAGAGAGAGAGAGAGAGAGAGAGAGAGAGAGAGAGAGAGAGAGAGAGAGAGAGAGAGAGAGAGAGAGAGAGAGAGAGAGAGAGAGAGAGAGCCCAATAACTAAGTCTAACAATCTCCTTATCTACTAAAGAACTAGAAAACAAACAACTTTAAGCACCAAGACAGAGACAGAGAGAGAGAGAGAGAGAGAGAGAGAGAGAGAGAGAGAGAGAGAGAGAGAGACAGGTGTAACGTGAGTCAGGTGTTTTAGAAGCAAGTCTCATGTTGAATAGCTTTGCCTGGAGCTATGAGAAGGATAATTAAGACGCTGGACAGGTAACTGGAGGCTGTAGGTTTAATTAAGCCCCCGAACAGGTGTGGTGGCCCTGCTTGCTGCTTGATTAAGGCGAGTCGACCCACCTGCTGATTGTGTGTGTGGGAGGGGAAGGGAAAGGGTTAAATGTTGCATGCTTCTCGTGGTCTTGGATTGCTTCTTTGTGCTAGTTATTGGGGGTGGGGTGGTGGTGGTGGTGGTGGTGTGGGTGATATTTGTAATAATAACTATAGGAATACTACTCCTATTACTACTACTAACTACTAGCAATAACAACAACCACTGCTGCTACTATTATTACTACTACTACTACTACTACTACTACTACTACTACGACTACATACAACAACAGCAATAACAACAACCACTGCTGCTGCTGCTACTACTACTACTACTACTACTACTACTACTACTACTAATGCTGATTTTACAACTACTACAACAACAACAACAACATCAACTACTACAACTAATGCAACAAAAACAACAACCACTACTACTACTACTACTACTACTACTACTGCTCTCAACAATAAAAATTTCAATAAACAAATGGACGAACGTAAAAGCATCTTACATATGCATTTCAAATTCAAATATCACTCAACAAACGAGTCAGAATATTTCCTGCCATCGTTCATGAAGTAAAAATTCCAGAGCAATCATCCTCCTTTTATTATAATATGACGAGGTGGAGAGAGGAGCTTAAGTGTGTGTCATAAATGGTACAGTCTTTCACAGGACAAATCTGAAATGTTAAAAAAAAAAAATATTCCCAATGATGTTTAAATTACAACTACACATAAAAAGAACCTCGTCAAATATTTATCTTTTTTTTTCTTCAGTTCCACAAAGACTCGAGGAAACATCACACAATGAATATATAAATCTTAAGAGTGGCCACTCAAATTATCTATTGAAATTGATGGACACATGAATGAAAGGGACTCGTCACTTATTCATGTCTATACCGTGTTTTTTTTTCTTTTTTTTTTATTGCACGAAGAGAAGGGCGAGAATCTTAAACACCTGATACGTCGATACAGGAATGAATGAAGGAAGGTTATCAAATATTCAAGACTATACGATTTTTTTTTTCTCGAATTCCACGAACGAAGAAGAGTTTAATACACCTGATCAATAATTCACACATTCACCTCATCTTCTCATTCTCACATACTGAATATACACGTATTTTCATTTTTTTTTCGTCTTGTAGTTGTCACATACTGAATATCCACGTGTTATTTTTATTTATTTATTTTTTTTTTCGAATTTACTCCCATCATGAAGTTATCAGAAATTCGCTCAATATTTGTCAGCCGAAGGAAAAAAATAAACAAGGCTGAATGGAAGAAAGGAGGGTAGGAAAAAAAACAAACATGAAATTACTGGAAAAAAATGAAGAAAGAAGAGAATAAAAGTTGTCAGAAGGAAGAAAAAAAAATTGAATGAAGGAGAGAAAGGAAGGAAAAAGGAGTGAATTTATTGAGAAATGAAGAAAACAGAATAAAAAAAGAAAAAGAAAACATGACACAGACACACACACACACACACACAACACAGGTATTACACGCATTTTCCACGCTATCTGCCCTGCCATGAACTTGTATCACGACATAACAATCACAAAACACAACACAACACAAAACAAAACGATAACTTGTCCCGTAACACCATATTTTGCATCCAATTCCGAAGAAGCTTACAGAGAAGAGGAAAAGGAGAAAGAGGAGGAAGAGGCACAAGTTTTCATAACCTGTAAATTAAACAAGAGACGAGGGAAAAGTTTGGGCCTTTAAACCAAGAGTTGTTGTTGTTTATGGGGCGAAAATGAGTGTTAAAATGATATGGGCATTGTAATGAGGTGGAGCAGGTGTTGATAACTACCGGCAACGTGTGCTGAGTGTCATTAAAAACCTAATTACTTTACAGGTATATGAGAGCCGGCCACCTGAGATAGCACAGGTGTGAAGCAAAATGTGTATGAAGTAATTGCACACTTATATACACACTTATACACACTACACTACACTGCTCTCTCTCTCTCTCTCTCTCTCTCTCTCTCTCACACACACACACACACACACACACACACAATCCTAAGTGGTGCACAAATTATCCTTCTCTCAAGACCCAGGATAAAGTTGATTGCCTCTCTCTCTCTCTCTCTCTCTCTCTCTCTCTCTCTCTCTCTCTTACGACCACACTTGGACACTTTTGCATTTCTTTCTTATTCCTTACTTTCCTTTACGACTCAGAGAAAGAGAGAGAGAGAGAGAGAGAGAGAGAGAGAGAGAGAGAGAGAGAGAGAGAGAGAGAGAGAGAGAGAGAGAAGTCGATTCACTTTCTTTTTTCGTCCATTATTGGCTTGAGTTCGTGTGTTCTCTTACTTTATGGTCTCTCTCTCTCTCTCTCTCTCTCTCTCTCTCTCTTGGAGTGTCTATCTTCTATTTCTCTCCTTTATTGCATTTTATTTGTGTATTTTTCTGCTTTATCGGAAATTGTCTTCTGATCACCTTTTTTCTTTCCTTTCCTCTTCATCTCCCTCTCTTTCTTTTTTCATCTTCTTTTCATAATATCATACTGTTCTCTCTCTCTCTCTCTCTCTCTGGAATATACAATCTGACCGTCTTTCTGCCTTCCATTCAACCAATCAGCTTCCTTGTAACTGAGAAAGGGGGCGTGGCTAAGTCCTCCCTTCCCTTGTTCAGCCAATCACGTGCCTCCTTCCAACATACACGAGCTCCATTGGCTAATAACTCCCGGGGGTTGAGGAGAAGGAGGAGGAGGAGGAGGAGGAGGAGGAGCAGATGCATTAGTAGAATAAGTATGAGAGAGAGAGAGAGAGAGAGAGAGAGAGAGAGAGAGAGAGAGAGAGAGAGAGAGAGAGAGAGAGAGAGAGAGAGAGAGAGAGAGAGAGAGAGAGAGAGAGAGAGAGAGAGAGAGAGAGAGAGAGAGGTAAATGTTTAAGCTAAAAAGTTTTCTAAGCTACTTACAGAGGTGGCTTGAGTGTGACTACAGGGCTGGGGTTTTAATTAATATTTATATCATTATTTAATAGAAAGCTTTTCAGTCTACTTCTGAACATAAGTATGGAGCTCGACTGCTTTATATTGTGTGGGAGAGCGTTCCATAGCCTGGGGCCGAGGACGAGGAGTGAGCGTGCCCCGGTGTGTGTGTTGGTGTGTTGGTGTGGGGGACATGCAGGTTGTCTTGTTGCCGTGTCGTGTACCTGCTCTGTGTCACCTCTCTCATGGTGGGCAAATGCAGGAGCCACTCTGGAAAGCTCTTGGTTTTTATCTTATATATAATTATAACTATGTCATAGATTATATTTTTTTTGTCAATTTTCAGCCACTTTAATTGTGTTATAAAGGGGGTTGTCGTGGTCACGCAAGAGAGAGAGAGAGAGAGAGAGAGAGAGAGAGAGAGAGAGAGAGAGAGAGAGAGAGAGAGAGAGAGAGAGAGAGAGAGAGAGAGAGAGAGAGAGAGAGAGAGAGAGAGAGAGAGAGAGAGAGAGAGAGAGAGAGAGAGAGAGAGAGACACTAACAAAACACACACACACACAAAATACCCCCCAAAAAACAACAAAAAACTCAATAAATCAAAGAAAAACTCAATAAAACTAACCAATCAAGGCATCAGCTTACAAAAACAATGGGGGAAAAATAGAGGGAAAAAAATCATGACGGTATCAGACGAGGAAACTAAAATATTAACACCCGCGACAGTTTCCTTAAGGCTGACCAGTCATTAAGGGCGAGACTCCACGTTACAAGCAAGCATAAAACGACCATAACATAAAATTCTCCCTCCATAAGAATCCTTTTTACCACAGGAGAGAGAGAGAGAGAGAGAGAGA
>NC_059259.1:5823645-5828645 GCF_017591435.1 Portunus trituberculatus | reverse complement strand
ATAATAGTTAACACAGTCTTCAGAAAAAAAAAAAATAGGAGGAGAAGAAGAAGAAGAAGAAGAAGAAGAAGAAGAAGAAGAAAAGAAGAAGAAAAAAGAAAAAGAAATAGAAAAAGAAGACATACATGGAATTTTCTAACACACATAAAATAAATAAATAAATAAATAAATAAAAATAAATGAATAAGTAAGAGATAACAGATAAACACTCACAACAGTATAAAACACACACAAAACACATAATCACCGCAAAACAACAGCATTATCTTCACGGATGTACAGAGCTGACTCAAACGAACTAATTCCCACGACAAAGGCGAGGCAATCCCATTTCACCACCCACACACAAGCAAACATCAACACCAGGAAGTGAGGCACAACACCTGACAAACTTAATTAACACATTAAAAAAAAAAAAAAAAAAAAAGTGGATTTGAAAAGAGCGATGCATTTGTTACCTTGATATTCTTTTTCTCATTTCTCTCTCTCTCTCTCTTTTGTGATTAAAATGACACTGAACTCAGAAATGTTTTATGACTAACAAATATAAAGACTTGCCGATTCCCAGCTTTGAAATACTGAATAACACACACACACACACACACACACACACACACACACACACACACACACACACACACACACACGTCTAAATTACATAAACTTTTACTGGATTCAACAATGTTTTAGTTCCTCATTGTGCAAGAGAGAGAGAGAGAGAGAGAGAGAGAGAGAGAGAGAGAGAGAGAGAGAGAGAGAGAGAGAGAGAGAGAGAGAGAGAGAGAGAGAGAGAGAGAGAGAGAGAGAGAGAGAGAGAGAGAGAGAGAGAGAGAGAGAGAGAGAGAGAGAGAGAGAGAGAGAGAGAGAGAGAGAGAGAGAGAGAGAGAGAGCATATCATGTAATCTTTTATTAAACAGTGTGATATTCCAAGAACTAAATTAATTCAGAAAAATATCCAGGAAAAATAACACAAAATCAAGTAAGATCACGAAAATAAGAAAGAAATGAACTCGACACAAGGAAAATGAGGAAAGGAATTAAGAGGGAAAAATAGGAAAAAAAGAAGAAATTGACCAAAACGGAAAAGAAAATCGGGAAAATATGAAAGGAATATTAACTGAATGAAAAGAAAAATGGAAAAATATAAGAAAAAAAAGCATTAAGGAAAATTTAGAGAGAAAAAAAAAAGAAACTGATTAGAATAAAATGCAAAAATCTTCGAAGAAAAAAAAAAAGATGATATTTGAAACTGTGATAACTTAGAAACGATAAAAAAAAAAAACAATAATCAATAATAATAAAAAAAAAAAAAAAAAAAAAAAAAAAAAAAAAAAAAAAAAAAAAAAAAGACGATGATATTTGAAACTACAATAACTTAGAAACGATACAAAAATAAACTCTAAACAAATAAAAAAACGTAAAAAAAAAAAGAAAAAATAAACAAACTGATTAGAATAAAATGTAATACTTTGAGAAGAAAAAAAAAAAAACGATAATATTTGAAACTACGATAATTTACAAACACACACACAATAAAAAAAAAAAAAAACACGAAATAAATCAATAACTTAAAAAAAACAAGACAAAAAGCGAATGAACGAAAAAGAGAATGTAAGAAAAAAGGCCAAGAGAACAACAAATTAACGAAAAGGAGAGACAAATGTGAAGGAAAGGAAAAAGAAAAACAAAACAAGACACGAAACAAAGGAAGGAAAGAAACAGGAAACACGAAAGAAAAAAAATGCTTCAGAAAATGTAACAACGTTAACTAGGAAGAAAGAAGGATGATTGGCAGGAGACGAAGAGGAAAAAGGGAAAAAAAGAAAACGGAAAGAAAAATAGGAAAATCATGAGGAAAGCACTGGTGGCGAGACAATTGGCGCGAGAGAGAGAGAGAGAGAGAGAGAGAGAGAGAGAGAGAGAGAGAGAGAGAGAGAGAGAGAGAGAGAGAGAGAATAAACAAGGAAGGATGAAGAGGAAAGATTAAGAAGTAGGATGAAGAAAACGGGAGACGAGAGGAAGGGATGGAATTAAAAGATAAAGAGATGAGGGTGAAGAGGAGGAGGAAGAGTGAAGAGGAAGAGGAAGAGGAAGAGGAAGAGTGAAGAGGAAGAGGAAGAGTGAAGATGAAGAGAGATAATAGAAAGAGAGACTAGTTAACACGTGGGACGGATTGCAGACAAGGATGAGAAAGAAAATAAAAATACTCTTACTTTTTCACACGGATGACGAGAAGAAAGAAAGAAAACGGGATGAAAGTAGGTTAGCGTCTGACTTCAGAAGGATGACGGAGATAAAAAAGGGATGAGATCAGAGAATTGAGGTTGAAAATATACTGCAGCGTTGAATTAGCAGTGTGTGGGACGGATAAGAAGAAAAAACAAAGGTGTCTTGTCAACGGGAGCAAAGAATTAACCCTTTGAACTTCGGTATGTCATAACTCACAACACTAATGCACACAATCACTGGAAATACTTACAAGATAGCGAAATGGATGTAAAGGAATATATTTTTAGATTTCTGGCTAGCTTAATGACAAGACAAGACGTGGCTGCCTTTTTAACTTCGGTATGTCACAACGTAGAACACTAAACACTGCACTTAGTCACTGGAAATACTTACAAGATAGGGAAATGGATGTAATAGAATATATTTTTAGATTTCTGGCCAGCGTAATGGCAAGAGGTGGCTGTCTTTCAACTTCGGCATGTCATAACTCACAACACTAATGCACACAATCACTGGAAATACTTACAAGATAGTGAAAGGGAAGTGAAGGAATATAGTTTTAGATTTCTGGCCAGCGTAATGACAAGAGGTGGCTGCCGAGAGAGTGTAGTAATTTCCTTGAGTGGTTTGTGATAAAGGAGAGGTGAGTCGAACAGCAGCCAAAGTATTAAGGCAGAATGTTTATAAAAAAAATGTAGCGTTCAGTTTGCAATGTGGCTGATAAAGAAAATGGAGATAAGCCGCCGTGGTACAGTGGAACCATGCGTGCTTTGGGGTCCGAGGGGTCTCCAAGCGCACGGGTTCGAATCCTGTCCACGGTCGGAGTGTCGGTTGGGCTTCCTCAGTCGGGGCAACGGTTTCCTAGCGGGTGGGCTTTCAGATAGGAGGTACCCCAAGGAAGTGTCCCCTTTGGCCCAATAAATTCCCGTGAAAAGCGCACATGGTATAAAAAAAAATAAATAAATAAATAAATAAAAAAAAAATGTTAATAATTTACTGGAACTTATTATTTTTTTTTACTAGAGAGAATAAAAAAACAAAAAGGTCTGCCTGACTGTCAGTTCCCAAAGCAAGGTTAAAAAAAAAAAAAGCACAAAATTGGAGGATAAATGCCTTAAAAACCAGCCTTTTAAAAACATCAAGTCACAGGAAGGGAAGGAATACAGAATCAGGCAGAGAGTTCCAGAGCTTACCGGAAAACAGAAAAGGAAAACTGGAAGAAAGGCGCCTTAAAACCCCCCCTATTGAAACAAGTCAAGCCATAGAAAGAAAGGAGCTCCGGAGTACAGCATAATAAATAAAAAAAACCGAAGAAAAAACATCTTCAAACCATCGTTGTGAAAAAAAAAAAAATTAATGTCACAAGGAAGAGAAAAAAATACACAGAAACAATCCCAATGAAAAATATATCTAAAACAAAGGAATGAATGACAGAGAGAAGAGCAGAGTAGTAGAGTGGAGAGTACCGCGCAGTGTTGAATTAGCCAGGCAGAAACGGTAGATGACGACAGACCAGCGGAAATATTCACGACAGGTTGCAATGGAGATCAGTGGGAGAGGGCAGAGGAGCACTGGGAAGCGTCAGGGTGCGTTAAGGGGGAGAGGGAGCCGAGTATTAGGGCGGAAAGTGTACTGGATGAACTAAATGGTACGAGTGGGAAGGCTGGCGGAAATATTAACACTGACAGGCAGGAATGGAGGTCACTAGGACGGAGGGAGGGGTGTCACAAAGCTCAGGGTGTGGCTAGGGTGTGTTAAAGGTATGTGGAAGAGTGTTCAGGTGTTTTTTTTTTTTTCATATAGGGTTGTGGAGAGGTGTGTTAGGGTGTTAAGGTGTGTTTAGTATTATTAGTAACAATACGAGGAGGAGGAGGAGGAGGAGAAGGAAGCAAGACAAAGATAAGACAGAAGAGGAAAAAGAAAGAGGAAAAACAAGAAAACCTGAAAAATAAGATTGAAGAGCTGGTGTCTTGTTGCAGTTTTCCTAGAGTACTTGAAGGGGTGATGTCTTCCTACAGTACTTGAATGGCTGATGTCTCCTTGCAATTTTCCTAGAGCTTTTTCTTTAAATTCTTTGTATATATGGTTAAAATATGAGTCCTCTTTCTTTTTTATATTCCAATTTTGTTCCAGGTTTGTTTTTCTTGTAAATAATGAAAACATATTCACTGCAATTGGACTCAGTAATCAGGTTGTTATTGTTGACTCACTAGTGAACTTTCAAACAAGATTAGATAAGGCCATGCATACGAATAACACAGATACATAGGTAGAGACAGCTCTCACATTTGACAAAGCAGCATTTCTATCTTTACCTCTCTATTTTGTTATGTGGAGGGGGAAGCGACCAAGGGCAACAAAAATATGGAGCGACATGTCAACTGAAGGGTAATGGGTAAATATCACTAGGTAGAAATCACGTGTGAATTAAACTGCTGGTATTTTTCAACAGGCCAATCGCGAATAGAAAATCGGAAAATGCGCAACTCTATCCAAATTTGCTTACGGAATCCAGTTGAAACATTCCATTTTCTTCAGAGATTAGGCGATGGCGAGAAAGAAAAAAAGACTTTGCTTGAATAGAGAAGGAATTTCATAACTTTAATTAAACTGCTCCTATTTTTTTCAACCCAATGCAAGTCTGCCTCTCCCCTCCACCCCACAACTCCCTTTTCTCTGTTCCTTATTCATCTTCCCCTTCTTTTATTTTCGTCCTTGGCTTGCAATGTAACCTAGTGTCAGAAAGAAGCAAGGGTGACACATCTAAGGGT